>NC_087211.1:5155303-5213883 GCF_015104395.2 Macrobrachium nipponense | reverse complement strand
GACGATAGTTTCAAGCCAAACTGGATATTCCCGTCCCGATCTCCTCTATTCCAGGTTGGTCGCCTACTGTGAGATAGTTTCTTTCAGCAGCAGTCTTCTTCACAATGCTAGAAATTCCAGGAATTCGAGCATAGGCGAGGTTCCCGATTATCGTGTACATATCGGGGATTCTCGTCTCGCTAACTTTGGACCGTGGTCTCGCGTAAGTGTTTGAAGATCGTAAAAAACTCGAACACTCTGAATGCGCTAGAAATTCCGTAGAATTCTAAGCAGTCTGCGCCCCAACCCCCACCGAATTCGTCAAACGTATCGCTGGTGGTCCTCTCGATTCCCGTAGAAATCGAGAATGGAGCAGGATTCCTCCTCAACGACCGGGGCTTACTCAAGGTAGGACCCGAAGGTCCCCCCCCGGTAGCGCAGTCCCGAACGTGTGATCCTACAAAGAAATCTCTGTAGGATCCTTCCCCTTTCCCTCGTAGCCGTAAGGAGAGAGGGAATGGGAAAGGAATTGGATACTCGCTCGCCTTCCCAGTGGAACTAGCAGTTGGAGAAGAGTAGGAGCAGCCATCGCCTTGCGGCGATGGCCTCTCAGAGTCTGGGAAAACGTATCGTCAGGAGAAAACGTTTTCCCCGCGGAGGGTTACGAACTCTCACTGTAGGTAAGGGTCTGCCGCCACTGTGAACGTCGTCTGGGTGGGGCTGATCGACACCTGACAGGAGAGAGCCGAACTCCGTCCTCCCCGACTCATTCCAGTCCTCGTCGAGGTCGAAACCTCTCAGGAGGACCGAAGGAGTATTAAAATACGGTGTCCGAAGACACGTAGAAAAAGCCGCTGTCGCAGTAGAGGAGGTGGAAGTAGCTTTGATCGACCGGCCCACCGAACTGAGAGCCTTCTTGTCCGGAGACGAGGAGACACTGGTTTCGAGACAGAATCGGCAAGCTCCGATCGCGGCAGACCCACCGTCGGTTTGGGTTCCCTCTCGGGCCCCAAAACGACTCGAGCAGAGACGTGAGCTCTGCTGGTTGGGAGCGGCAATCCTTCCGCAGGGTCATTATGCTGACGAATCAGCTTAATGACTTCTGCAAAATTCCTCTGTATCTCGGGAGTAACCGCGTCTTGCGGAGTAGGACCGTCCAGTCCCTCCAACAAGATAGATCCCTAGATACTCCTCCTTCAGAAGGAGGAAGAGCGGCAGACCCCTGACGGTCGCCTCCAGCTAATTGCGCGTATGTCCTGGTCGGTCCTAGAACCGTGCCTGGTCCCATACGGCGTCATAGCGGGGTCGCGAGCGGCGCGCACCTCTCGCGATCACTCATAGGTACCTCGCTCCTCCCGGCGTAGCCCGAGGGGAGGTTGAAGTAGGAGAGGCAGACCTGACGCTCCCCCTAGCTTGCTGGCAGGGACCAGCGTGCTTGGAGGGCTGCTGCCGATCGTCAAACCCGCGGTGGGCGTCGAGCAGCATGCTAGCCTTGCCGCTCGCCTGAGGCGAGAGGCTTGGCTGAGAACGTCGACGCTGATCTCTAGCGTCAGGCGAGCTGTTGCTGGTTACCGTCTCCGCCCGGTCCCGATGGGAGCGGCGTCAGGTGACCTGCTAGGCTGCTGTCACGGTGATGACCGGCGAGCGTCCTCTCGGCGCGTCGAGCCGCTGGTACCAGCCGTGGCTGGTACCACGACGGCCGCGGGGACCCCTTCCTCGCCTCAACCCGTTATGGGAGAGGCCGACCTGACGCTCCCCCCTCGCTCGCTGGCAGGACCAGCGTGCGTGGAGGGCTGCTGCTGATCGTCAACCCGCGGTGACGGTCGAGCAGCAGGCCTAGCCTTAACCGCTCGCCTGGGGCGATTGGCTCGGCTGAGAACGTCGAGACCGATCTCTAGCGTCAGGCGAGCTGCCGCTGGTCACCGTCTCCGCCCGGTCCCATCGGGAGCGGCGGACGGGTGACCTGCTAGGCTGTGTCGCGTCGAGACCGGCCAGCGTCCTCTCGCCGCGTCAAGTCGCTGGTACCAGCCGTGGCTGGTACCGGCGGCCGCGAGGATCCTTCCTCGCCTCAACCCGTGGCTGATCAGTGACCGTCACGTTAGCCCGAGCAGCCAGTTGATCGCTGCGAGAGCGTCCACTGGCCTGGCGAGAGTTGTGTGCACGACTCTCGCCAGTCTTCTGCTCCGCGCCGCTGTCTTTGACGGCGAGCGAGCTCGGTCGTCAAAACTTGGCTGGACGGTCTTCTTGGAAGAGCGTCCCACTCGGTGCTTCTCGCGAACGAGAAGCGGCCGAGACTGGAACCTGGTTTAGCGGCAGCACCCGCTAGCACCCAGGTGAGGACGCACAGCCGAGGCTGGTGCCCTCTGTCCCCGTCGACTTCTTCTTTGCAGAAGAGCGACGGGCCCCGTTCCCGAAGGAACAGGAGGACCAGCAGAGAGCTCCCCAGCTCGCCTGAGCGAGCCGGGCCCTTAGAAGATCCCGAAGGAGTCTTCTTAGGGGGAAGGATGGCAACCTTCTTCTTCTTCGGCTGTTTGGCCTTAGAAGTCGAAGGGGAAGGAGAGGCAGCGGACGACGAAGAAGACGACGAAGACGACGACGACACCTTCTTTCCTCTTCCTCTTCTTCTTCGCCAGGGCTCCGCAGGACAGACGTCAGGTCTTCCATCCAGGAGGGAGCCGGGCAGTTTGCCGAAGCAACAGGGCCCGACTGCACCTGTCCGGAAAGACCTGAGACTGTGACAGCATCACCAACAGCATAAACAGGTCCAGGAACAGCAGGAACATCTGAAAGTGAATGAGCAGCAGGCACCTGATCTGAAAGGGAATGAGCGGCTGGGACAGCAACAGGTACGGCCGGCACGGCAGGTACCACAGGAGAGAACAGGCGTCCTGTCGGCAGCTACCGTCATCCTCGGCACTGGCGGCAGGTCCAGGGGGGTACTCTTGCAGCGGCAGTCCGGGGTCGGCAATACAAAGAACCCAGGTGGCAGTGGCACCGTCCTGATTGGCACGGCAGGAATTGGTTCTGGATTGCAGCCGTGGGTGTTACCCGACATGACATGTGGTGTGTACACCAGGTGCGGTGACATCTCATATGCTGGTGTCGATATTGTGGTTGTTGTAGTGGTTACCGTATCATGAGTGACCACTGCCGACCCCGCCAACCGCTGAATCAACCCCTGCAGTCCCCAGCGACTCCCACACCTGTTCCAGGTCGTCCTCGCTGATGGCAAACCTGCGGAAAGCAACAGTCGTGGGGTTTTAGTTAGGAGGGGGTTCCTCGCGCCTGGGGGGAGAGAACCCCACCCAGAGCGGACGGAAGACCCCCCGAGTACAACTGGACGTTCCGTTACCAAAGGAGTCACTGGACTTCCCGATGACTTCCATTGTGTCCTCGTACAGCACCCACTGCGCCTCTGACGAATGGCATACACGTTACACAGGGCTCGTTGCGGGAGCACTCTCGCCCCCGACAACGAGTACAAACCTCGTGAGGATCTACATCTACATCCAAGGTCGTCTCCCACGGATGTAGCACCTGCGGTAACATAGATAGATTAGTAAGAGGGTTCCCTCACGCACGGGGGGGAAGAGACATGCCCCACCCCACCCCGAAACGCAAGGAAGACCCCAATACAAAATACAATGAAGAAGCTGAGGTGCGGGGGGGCAGGAAGGAGACGAAGATCGGCTACCAAGGGAGTCGCGGGAGCTTTCCGACGACTTCCTGGCAGACCTTCGCTTCCCCCACCCCCGCACAGCAGTGAAAAGTAATATGAAAATGAAACAGAATACTGCCCTTGCGATTCACTTCATAGAACTTAAAGGAGAAAAGATCAATTCCCGGGTAAGAACGGAAACTTGATCTAATAATATGATGCTATCATAAAATATATATGAAAATGAAACAGAATACTGCACTTGCGATTTCATTCACATTAAAAATCGTAAGGATCAATTCCCGGGTAAGAACGAAAATTGATCCCGATTAAATTTCATGCAATCAATAAATGAAAATGAAAAGAATATTGCAATTGCGAATCCACTTTTCATTGCATTCTATTATACAAATTAAAAGTTCGTGCCGAGCGTCACACTCTCGGTAACGAACGCACAGGGCAAAAATATAATGAAAAAAGTACTTACATTTTTCAATTACACCCTTCGCCCAAATACATGACTCGGCGCGAGCGCGCCCGCCCTCGGCACCGAGACATAATTCAAGGGTTCATAATTCAGTAATGAAAATGAAAACAGTGTACTTACAGTTTCATTTCAGTCAAACAAACCATTAGTAGACATATAAACAAAGCATACGACGATGAAGCAGGGCAGAGAGCGATGACGGACACGTCCTTCACACCCGCGGCCGAAAGCAAAAGTGATTTGTTACTGCCGCGCGACGATAGGACAAAGCAGTTAACTACCGTTCTCCCCTTGTTCGAAGCTTACGACCGTTCCAGCTGCCGCTAGCTACTTCCTATTGTTAAAGGACCGATGGTTTGTATTACGTATCGGAACAAACTGCACTTGCGATTCACTTCATAGAACTTAAAGGGGGAAAGATCAATTCCCGGGTAAGAACGGAAACTTGATCCATAATAATATGATGCTATCATAAATATATATGAAAATGAACAATACTGCACTTGCTATTTTCACTTTCACAGTAATAAATCGTAAGGATTAATTCCCGGGTAAGAGCGGAAATTGATCCAAAATTAAATTTGATGCAATTAATAAATGAAAATGAAAAGAAAACTGCATTGCGAATCCCACTTTCATTGCATTCTATCATACAAAATAAGAGGCTCGTGCCGAACGCAATCAAGCTCTCGGCAACGAACGCACAGGCAAAAATATAATGAAAAAGAGTACTTACATCTTTCAATTACACACTTTCGCCCAAAATACATGACTCGGCGCCGAGTGCGCCCGCCCTCGGCACCGAGACATAGGCTAATTCAAGGGTTCAATTCATGAAAAGAGCGGAAATCGCCGTCTCTACGGCGATAGCTCCATGTTGATTCATAATTAAGTAAATGAAAATGAAAACAGTGTACTTACAGTTTCATTTCAAGTCAAACAAACCCATTAGTAGAAAACATATAAACAAAGCATACGACGATGAAGCGGGCAGAGAGCGATGACGAACACGTCCTTCACACCCGCGGCCGAAAGCAAAAGTGATTCTTCACCTCTCGGGCGCGCGCACGATCGGACAAGCAGTTAACTACCGTTCTCCCCTTTTTGTTTTCGAAGCTTACGACCGTCCCAGCTGCCGCTAGTTACCTTCCTATTGTTAAAGGACCGAGGGTTTGTATTACGTATCGGAACAAATGGCCTTAATTTCTAACAATGGAGAAAAATACTTACTACGAAAGGAGAGTAGAAGTATCAAGCTGTTGATCTCACCCACACCAACAAAAAAAAAAACTCGTGGCTGATGCCCATCTCCGTTTCAGGACGTGTTAAAGTGCAGAGGGTGGCTTCACACGCGGTGGAAACTGGATCCGCTACTGAGACAGTCTTAGGTTTAGACCCCCACAGAAGGCTAAGGTCTACAGGGTAGCCTAGGAGTACTAACAAGACTAGAAGCTAATGACACTCATTATGAACATCTAGGTTATAGTAGTACTATAGCTAGTAATTCACCGAAGCAAAGGTTGTCCAAGAAACCAACTGCACTCTTCATTCCTGACTCTCTCACGGTCCTTTTAGGCCCACATTATTACAGTAAATTATCAGTTATCTTTTTAATTTATTAATTATTACGATTAACTATGAAATTGTCTCGGTTATGAAGACGGCAATTATTATTATAGATAAAGTACGTTTGAATAGAAGTAACGTTACTGAGTGTGTCAATGTAGTAGTAGTATTGGGTGGGATATGCCTTTGAAACGGCTCCCTTGCTTCTTTTATTCTCCTTTGTTTGTGTTTGCTTGAGCTTCTTCTCTCTGAAATACCACATTTCTTTTATAAAATCTTTCCGATTCTCCACTTCCTCCCTCATTAGTACTACCAATAAGATTATATTTGCTACTAATTCCTCTTTATTTTCTTGATATGGTTGCTGCATAAAGCTATATCTATTTCTAATTTCATTGTATGCTGGACAGTAAAGTATGAAATGTTCTAAATTTTCATTTTGTTCCTCACAGTATAAACATTTTGTATCTTCTCCTTTTATCCTATTTCTATAATTTAATCCTAGTATACCTAGTCTGGCCCTACTGATCAGCATTGTTTTTTTCAGTGTTATCATACCAGATTTCTTCTCTTGATGTTTTTCTTTATATTTTCTGTAGATTCTTAATGTTGACTTTTCATTCATTTCTTTCTGCCATATTTTTGTTTCCGTCCAATTGTTTATTATTTCTCTTAACTGTTTGTCTTTAACTGCTTCAATTTTACTTAAGTTTATGTTTAGTTTCTTTCATATACTCTTTTTACTTGCATTATCCAGGGTTTTTTTTTTCATACTGATCCATTGTTATCTCATATAGGAGCCTATTTCCACCATTCTTCAGTGTATGTTTCAGTGAGAAAAGTTTATTCTTCATATCTCTAGATTGGCAGGAAGAGGCCCCTATTTAACAGATCTTAACGCAACAAACTTGCTGGTGTAACTTGGCGCTTTCAATATTGCTCTGTATACTTTATTATCTATCATCTGCAATTCATTTATTGTTTTCCTGTCAAGTTTCATGACTTCCATTGCATACATGAATGAAGGCATCGCTAGTCCTTTCCAGTACAATTTTCCTATTTTTACCCTGCTACAGCTTTTTATTGATGACTGCATTAGCCATATTTGCCATCTGCTTTGCTTTAATTTGGGCCCTTTTTATCTGTTTCTCTGAAGCAGTCTTTTCATGTTGTTGATTGTTACTCCTAGGTATTTAATATTCTTAACTATTTTTATTCCTTCTATGTGCTCCATATTCTCCACATCGTCGATACTGTACCAGTCGTTATATATTAGTATGTTACTCTTGTCCTTGTTTATGTTTAGGCCACATTCACCTGCGATTTCCATAAAGGGTTTTTTATTTTATTGATTTTGTTATTTCTTCTAGTGTGTGCCTAGTATTAACCCGTCGTCTGCATATAGTAGTGCCACTATCCTTATTACTTCATTTCTGAAACCTCTGTTGTATTTTCTTAATTTTTTTTCTATTATCAGGTACGTTATTAATAGAAAGAATATGGTTGAGCCATTGCATCCCTGTCTTATTCCATTAGTTACATTTAGTTCTTTTTGTTCTATATTGTTAAGGCATAGGCTTGTTACATCATTGTATATATCTTTGGCAACTGGTATTTATTACTTCTGCATGTAGTCTGTATTTCATCCATGACCTCAATGAGCTTTTTCCTATTAACTGAGTCAAATGCTTTTTGGAAGTCTATTGATACTACAAATAATGGGTATTCCTTTCTTCTGTAAGTTTCTTGTATGCAGTATTGTAAGATATATAAATTATCGATTCCTCTCCTTTGTGCGGTAAAGCCGGATTGCATTTCATTCATTTTTCCTATATTTCTATATGTTTTTCTATTTTGGTTCTCAGGTCCCCATGAAGATTTTATATGATGCATTTGTTAGAGCAATTGGCCTTAGATCTTTGACTGTGGGGTTTTGTTTTTTGGGCGTGAGTGTTTGTTTTTTTACTTAAACCAGCTTTTCTGCGTTTTCCTGCCCTTCAGTATTTCATTTAAACATTCTGTCCAATTCTTTTTATTTTTTTGAAGTTGTTACTTTGTAAGAGTAATTTGAACAGTACTGCTTCATTCCATCTGGTCCTGGTGCTTTTTTTGTCTTCATTTTCTCAAGTTGATTTTTTTACATCTTCTTCGTTATGTTGATTTCTTCCATGGGTCTAATCTCTGTCTCTGTTGGGTTCATACACTCCATGCATATGTTCTCTTAAAGATATATGGCATTTCATCTGCTGTCCTAATCTTTTCACTATTGCTTCCATGTCATGTTTGTACTGTTCTTTCTTGCTTTCATTCCATATCTCTCCTATTTTGTTTTCTTTTTGGTATATTGTTTCCCAGAATTTTACCAGCTCTTTCCCTAGGTTTCGTCCTTCATCTCTTGCTTATTTTCATCGAATATTCTTATCCATTCTTTTTCTGATGTGGTCTTTCCTCTCAGCAAGTCTATATATTCCCAGATTTTCCTGTGTCTGTTTTTTATATTCATTCATTATCTCATTTCTAATCTTTTCTTCATATTCTATGGCGTGGGCTTTGTTGATACTTTTGAGCGTCTTTCTATTTGGCCATGTTTATGTTTGTGGCTGTTCTGGTCTAGAAGTGGTTTCGGTTGTTTTCTTTCATTCTCACGAGTCAATTGGTGGATAAATTTCGAGTAATCAGTGGAATAAAATTAAAACTTCAGATAGTTTACCAATAAACTGGATACTTTAGTGGTAATTATTAAGGCAAACAACTGATTCAGGTAATGGCGGTTTTGTTTACGTTTTGGGCGTCGTCTCCTAAGGACCTCTCGCTCGTGGGTTCGTGTTTGAATTTGATGTTTTGATTCAAATCTAATTGATAAAACGGGGAAATCTAGATTTAATCATTGGATAAATAATGGAAAATATAGATAATTTATTCAATTAAGAGATAATCAGGATAAATGATGATAAGTAGCTACTCCGGCCGATGAAGTAGTAGTAGGTGGAATGTGCTTTTGAAAAGGGTCCCCCCATGCTTGTTTTGATTCCTCCTTTGTTTATGTTCGTTTAATTTTTTTCTGTGCTATAATATAATTCTTTTACACATTCTTTCCTATGTTCAACCTCCCTTCAGTAGATCTGCAAATGAAAGTATATTAGCCATCAATGCCTCTAGGTTTTTTTCCTATTAACGTGGTCAAATGCTTTTTGGATGTCTATTGAACACCACAAATACATAATGGGTCCTTTCCTCTGTATATGTTTGTTATATGCAATACTCTAAGATAAACAAATGATCATTCCTCTCCTTTGTGTGGTAAACTTGATTGTAGCTCATTTGTTTTTTATTTTTTTCCCTGTATTTCTAATATGCTTTTCTATTTTGGTTTTTCAGGATCCCCATGAAAATTTCATATGATACATTTGTTAATGCAATTGGCCTAAGATCTCTGACTGTGGGGTGTTGGTTTTTTGGGTGTAAGTGTTGTTTTTTTTTTTTCCTTAAACCAGCTACTCTGTGTTTTTCCTGCCTTTCAGTAGCCTATGCTGTTTAAAAACATTATGCCAATTCTCTTTGAAGGTTGGTACTTTGTAAGAATAGTTCGAACAGAATTGGCTTCATTCCGTCTAGCCCTGGTGCTTTATTTGACCTCATTTTCTCGCCACCAGACTTTTGTAGTTGTAATGGTACCTAATGGCCGAGATTCGCCTCTGGAACACCTCCTCCCTCGCTCGTTCTCTTTCTCCTTCGTTCTGTGCTTTTTTTTTTTTTTTAAGTATCTTTAAGCCTATGATTTGGACATCCATCACTCTTGTCACAATAACAGATGAAGACAACATAAAGTGAGTTTCCTTCTACAGCGTCATCTGATGAGAGTCTCATAGATATAACAAAGGAATTCATTCAGGGTTCAGACTTCTTCTTTTTCTTCTTCTTCTTCTTTTCTTCTTCTTCTTCAGTTGCAAAGGAAACTTCCTCAGGTTGAGACTTTGGCTCTTTTCCTTTTTTTTTTTTTTCCTTTTTTTTTTTTTTGCTCAATTGACATTTCTGTAGATAGGCTTTCTATATATATATATATATATATATATATATTGTTTACATTTATTGCGCCGTCTCGTCTCCCCCAGCAGTATTTAACCCTTTAAACGCGAATGGACGTTTATTTAAACGTCGAGTCAAAATCTCCCCCGATTGCGAATGGACGTACCATACATCGACTCAAAAAACAAGTTTTTTTTTTTTAAATTCCGCGGGAAAAATGACTTATAGGCCTACCAGCCGAAAACTTTTGAATCACGCGCCTTGGGGGATGCTGGAGTTCACGGATCAAGGCGTTGTTTTGTTTACAATCGTTATGCAGGCGCGCAAGCGCGAATTTCTTTCTTGTCGCACTAAAAAGTATCAGTGACACATCTCAAAAATTATTTCGTCGCTTTGACATAATTTTTGCACCATTTTAAATTATCCGTTTACATGAAGTATTATATATGAAAATGTGCGCATTTCATTTAGAATACAACAAAAAAATACTCATATTTGTAGCTTTTATCAGTTTTGAAATATTTTTATATAAATAACGATAAGTGCCAAAATTTCAACCTTCGGTCAACTTTGACTCTACCGAAATGTCAAAAAACGCAATTGTAAGCTAAAAAACGCTTATATTGTAGTAATATTCAACTATTTACCTTAATTTTGCAACAAATTGGAAGTCTCTAGCACAATATTTTCGATTTATGGTGAATTTATGAAAAACTTTTTCCTTACGTCCGCGCGGTAACTCTTCCGAAAAAATTATACATGCGATTGTGGTAATGTTTGCACCATTTTAAAATTAGCCGTTATATAAAGTTTTATATATGGAAACATGCGCAATTTCAATGCACAATACAACTAAAACAACCCATGGTTGTAGCTTTTATCAGTTTTGAAATATTTTTCATATAAAAAATGATAAGTGACAAATTTTCAACCTTTGGTCAATTTTGACCCTATCGAAATGGTCGAAAAACGCAATTGTAAGCTAAAACTTTTATATTTTAGTAATATTCAATCATGATACCTTCATTTTGGTAACAAATTGGAAGTCTCTAGCACAAATTATTTCGATTTTATGGTGAATTTATGAAAAAAATAACATTTTGCTTATGTTCACGAGGTAACTCTTCCGAAAAAATCATATGTTCGATTGTGGTAATGTTTTGGCCACCATTTTTTAAATAGCCGTACATAAAGTTTTATAATGAAAATGTGCGCAATTTCATGTAGAATACAACGAAAAATAATTGAAGGTTGTAGCTTTTCTGATTTCGAAATATTTGCAAATAAATCACAATAAATAGAAAAAAAAAAACCACATTTGGTCAACTTTGACTCTACCAAAATGGTCGAAAAACGCGCAATTGTAAGCTATAACTCTTATATTTTAGTAATATTAAATCATTTAGCTTCATTTTGAAAACAAATTGGAAGTCTCTAACACAATATTTCGATTTATGGTGAATTTATGAAAAAACTTTCCTTCCCTCCGCGCGCGGATTCTCCGCCATAAATCTCCGAATTGCGTACACACATTCTCGGAAAATTTGCTCCGTTTCAATAGTAGGCATTTCATAGAGTTTTATATATGAAAATGTGCGAAATTTCATGTAGAATAAAAGGAAAAACAAAAAAAAAAATATTTGAAGGTTATAGCTTTTCTAATTTCCGAAATAATTGCATATAAAAAAAAATTTATAAAAAAATTTCGACATTTGGTCATTTTTAACTCGTCAGAAATGGTCGAAAACTGCAATTGTAAGCTAAAACTCTTACAGTATCGTAATATTCAATCATAGTATTCCTTTTGAAACAAATTGGAAGTCTCTAGAACAATATTTAGATTTATCGGTGAATTTTTGAAAAAAAAACATTTTTTTACGTCCGCGCATTATGAATTCGTACATCATTTTGTGATAATTTTCTCTGTGTTGCTTTTATTGTTTTACAATGTATTATATATCAAAATGATTGGCAATTTAGTGTACAATACAACGAAAAAATAAGAACCTCGTTAGCTTTACCGTTTTTTTCACAGCGTGATTTTAATACAATTATGTATGAATTTTCTTTTTTTTTGCTACCATATATCGCATTATTTATTTTACATATGATAATGATATTATTTTTCATTTCTGATGATTGCATACTAAACTTCAGGCAATGACAAAAAAAAGGAGCCAAAAATGAACTCTTAATCTTCAAAACTAAGCGCGCTGTATTTTTTGAAAACATTATTTTTTCCGCTTCCGCTCTCACTCAAAACCGCTCCGGCATTCGGGGGAGTTTTTGATTTTAACCGCTTCGGCGTTTAAGGGTTAATGTATTTTTATTTATAAAAGAAGCAGCCATATTCACCCAAATATCAGCTGATTTTAGGCGGGAACCCAAAGCACCCCAGCCAGAGATAGGAATTTCCTGTTAGAGAGGGGGAATATAGACTCTTGTCAGCTTTAGGGACGTATCCCAAAGGGAAGGTGTAGGTAGCCTGGTACTTATTAGGCCTACGTCTTAAGCTCTTTTTCCTGTGAACCCTCTGCTGGCTGTATGTTCTGTTCCCAGGATGCCTTGCTCTTGGGGGGTTAAGCTGACCCCCAACACCCATGCTGCACACCTGCCTTCGACTCAGTCCTCCATCATAAACCTCGACGGATGTCCCAGGCCACCAGCCTTCCATTTTAGGCCTAACAAGGGCGCTACTGGCGCGCCCAGCACCCCAGACCTGAGACAAAGCCGACGCCGCATTTCTACAAAGGTCCACTGATCATGGCATCCAGATTCCCTGAGTCACGTGTCCAAGTCTTTGCTCCCGCAAGTGATGCTTTCACCGCAAGATATATGAACAATTTTGAAAGCCAGCTTTTACGGGAACCTCATTTTTTTAGCCAAGCTATCCCTTGTGAGAGATAATATTAGTCCACGTGTGGACAAGTTGCATTTTTTACTCTTTCCAGGATATTAAGCAGCCTCCTGTAAATAAACATATGTAAAGTAATTAGCTGAGTTTTTCTGGCGACCTTTTCCTCTAGAGTAAATTAACCCTGTAAATCCTTTTAAGGTAAGTTCAAGTAATTTATTCTGCATTTTCCCTCAACTATTTTCCTTTACGTACTTGAGCCCCTTCAGGCCAGGGCTAAAACGTAACAATATATATATATATATATATATATATATATATCTATATATATATATATATATATATATATATATATATATATATATCAATTCAAGCTACAAATGTCCTTTAATATCTAAATTCACTTTACCTCCCAAATGATATATTTTCATATATGTACCGAAGGGGAATTTTGTTTTTTAATTGATAATAATTTCGTCCCCCCCCCATGGGATCGAACCACCGTCCAAGTGGACGGGGACGAAATCAGGACAGTCATTGACACTATCCAATCAGCCAACAGAGACGCTATAAGTTCATATCGATTCTGACCTTACAAATCACCCTCGATCTGGGTGCTTTCGTAATTAGAATCGATATGAAACCCCGTCTACCATGTTGGCCAATTCGAGCGTTTTGACAGCACATAGCCTTAATGTTATGAATATTATCACATCGAACCATGATCCATTTATATATCAATTCAAGCTACAAATGTCCTTTAATATCTAAATTCACTTTACCTCCCAAATGATATATTTTTCATATATGTACCGAAGGGGAATTTTTTAATTGATAATAATTTCGTCCCCCCCATGGGATCGACCACCGTCCAAGTGGACAGGGACGAAATCAGGACAGTCAGTTGACGCTATCCAATCAGCCAACAGAGACGCTATAATTCATATCGATTCTGACCTTACAAATCACCCTCGATCTGGGTGCTTTTCATAATTAGAATTACTATTAGAATTACTATTAGCTTTGCAAAGAGAGAGAAAAAAGACTAGATTATGAGGCGTCGTTAGCGCTTAAATTGAACAAGAGAAAGCGAAGCTTTCTAGAGATATAGGGAACACGAAATTTCGGTTTTGGAAGCTCAAGAGAAACCTTTTGATTTGGAGAGAAACCTTAAGTTGGTTCCCACAACCACAGATTATGACCCTGAATATTATATTAAGACTTTGAAGAGACTGCTTTGCATTAGGATGGCCACGCAATCAGTGGGTTTGGTTATTGAGGCCAAAATTAACTGGGAAGGCTGCAAAAGTTTGTAGGCATCTCGAAAACACACTATAGATTACCAAAGTGTTAAACAGCAATTTTCGATGCCTTTTTAATCTCAGTCGAGGGATACCGTCAAAATTTTCGTAACAAAACAAAGTTCACATCTCAAACCTATGTAGAATTCGCTTCAGAGAAATTGAGAGAGTTTAGAAATGGTTAAAATCCGCGAAAGCAACTACTTTTGCTGAATTAGAGAATTTGATTGTACTGAAGAGTTTAAATGAAAGCTTCCTTTGAATTTCATTATGATGCATTTAGAGGACAGGGAAGGAAAAGACTTGTTACCGGCGGCTTCTCTAGCAGACAATTACTCATTAATACATAAAGTTGGCAACAGTAAGAGGAACGGAGCAGAATGTAAAACCATTTCCAGCTAAAAACTTAGACTCTGACTGATATGGCTAAAGGCTCAATGTTGTTTGTTGTAGTTATTGTAAGAAAAGAAGGGCACACGATTAAAAACTGTCCAGACCTAAATGCAAGACTTCCTTGCCTTTTCGGAACCCATTTAACCCCTTTTCTTAACTTCAAAAGTAAATCAGACCATCTGATTTACTATAAGAGGCAAACAGAGAGAGAGAGAGGCAAAGAGTATGCTTCCGGCTAACGTTTAGCTATTTTTTTTTTTTTTTTTTTTTTTCACGAACCTCAAAACAAAGGGAAGCGTACTCCCTTTGTTGGCGCAGTCGTTCGTCTTTGTGAGGACTTAAAGCAAATGTTCGGATCGGAGGTAATTGTAAATGGTAGTTTTCATTTGAAGATCTGAAGAAGAAGACGACGTCAAATAAGGCTTTGAAAAGGTCAAGCAAGACAGCTGCAGCGGACAAGCTACTCAAGAAGAGGTTCTCTAGGGTCTGGTGCATTGTTTCTAAAATAAACGAGCTCGAAAATAACGAATAAATAACCGAAGTAACCGTACGAGAATTGGTGGAAACTAAGACGAAAAGGCGGTAACTGGAACTCGAGAAGTGTTGTAAATCTCGAGGCACGACTGGTAAAGTATACTAGTTACAGAGCTGTTTCTTGAGTTTATACTTTTGTTTGAGATGGCCGTTTTTATCTTTATTAAATCAGTTTTCGACTGAGTCCGTTATTTATCACATTCGCTGCATCTGACGTCGTGAATGACTAAACTCGCTGACTGAAAATTTAATGTCCTGACGCCATATTGGATTTTTTATTTTTAGATCTTGCCACGTAAAATTTTATGCTGAGCTCTGTTGATTTTGATTGTCAAAATGCATCGATTCATGATTAAGATATGTTTAAACAGACGCAAATAAAGAATCGTTCATTAAGCTACATTCGTTGATGCAATCAGCCTCTTTCTTCTGGATAATTTAATCTCGAAAATTTGCAGAAGACTAAACAGGGGAAAAAAAAAAAGAAAGATCCTTTAGAAATGGGAAAAACCTGAAAGTGCTTCGCCTTTAATGTCAGTACCAATCAGTTAGCTCTGCCAACACGTCCTTTTCAAGTACGGAAATTCCTTCCTCTTGTTAGCAACAAGAGAGAAAGTGAATTACTTTGTTTGATTCCGACTGAATGAATGTTTAAACTTCGTTTTCGCGCTCGGTTTTTGCTTTTGGTTACTAGTGGGATGATGTATAGACTGACTTTCGTGTGTGCGTGTTGGTGTGTGTGTGTGGGGAGGGAAGAAGTGTATAATTAATGAATGTAATATATCGTGCATCCAAAAGACGTACGTCAAAGAGTCTGAATAAGGAAGTACTAGAACCCAAGGCATCCAGGTAACTTGAAATTGCTTCATTTAAAGCCTTAAGTTGAGATGAATATGGAATTTTAGGCCAAAAGGCAACCGCACGAGGACCTATGAGGCCATTCAGCGCTGAAACGGAAAATGACAGCAAAGGGGCTGATAGGTGTAACAGGAGGAAAACCTCGCAGTGGGAAAATATGATGGAAGAAAGGGAATATGATAGGAAGTACAGCAAAAGGATAGAAAAGGGGGTTTAATGTTGAAACAATTCCTTATTTCCCACCTGTTATTCATGGCGTAACAGCACAAAAACCAGATCCGATTTTAATGTTTCTCAGTCACTGGGGAGAGAATTAAAGAAAACCTCGAGGATCTCCTGGCAATCTCAAGAAATTTTAGCGGGAGCGTTAATTTCCCTGCAATCCGAGCTTTGATCCTCAGAAGAAATCCACACCGCCCAAGAGTACAATTTTAACGAATATCATACCCAGCAAGGAATTCTCTTCCCTTCGGAACCGCTCGTAAATTCAGATAAGTGCCATGGCACCAGAAGAGGCACTGGGATACAACTTATCATTAGCAGTAGTCTGAGTTTTTTTATTTTTTTATTTTTTAAACTATATTTTTTCCTAAAAAAAGAAACCATCCGTGGTTTATCATCCTGGGTGGATTAATGTTAAGCTTCTGGAGCGTGAGGTCGGTGCTTGCTTAACTGCACATGCGCCAAAGATGGGATTATGAGACATAATGCAGTATATTATATTCTCGGGTCTGAGCTCTGCTAAATATAGCTTAACTTTTTCTTCCGGTGAAATATAGATGTCGTTGTTGGTGGAATCGTCGAAATGAATTTTTATCTCTCTCTCTCTCTCTCTCTCTCTCTCTATCTCTCTCTCATCTCTCTCTCTCTCTCTCCTACTGTTTGCAAAAGCTTTTTGACAAAGTAAGAAGTTGGTTAAAAGAATTTTTACAAAACAGGAAAACAGATAGTTATTGCAGACGATGAGAAATCGGATGAAGCTAAGGCAATATGGCCGGTGTGCCACCAAGTACGGTGTTAGCTGCATTACGTTTTGTTATTATGATTGCAGACATAGTAGTATAATTTAAGGACTCGGTAGTGAGTAGTTTCGCCGATGGCACAAGAATAAGTAGAGAAAATTACTTGTGATGAAGATAGAACGCGCCTACAAAAGAGACCTTAACAAAGTATATGATTGGGCAGAGGTAAAATAGGATGGTATTTTAACTCTGATAAAATTGAATCAATAAATTATGGAGACAGAGAAGGAAAGCTATATGCATATAGGGACCAATAATGAGACAATCACAAATAAGGAAGCAGTAAAGACCTTGGTGTGATGTTGAAATAGGAACATGTTATGCAATGATCAAATAGCATTCTATTGGCAAAATGTAAAGCAAAGGGAATGTTTTTGTTACGGCACTTCAAACAAGAAAGCTGAACACATGATTATGCTTTATAAAAACGTATGTTCGTAGTCCACTTGAATATTGCAATATTGATATGGTACCCCCACATATCAAAAGAAGGATATTGCTCAAATAGAGAGTGTACAAAGGTCCCTTTACAAGCTAGAATAGAAGAAGTTAAGGACTTGACTACTGGGAAAGACTACAGTTTTTAAAAATTATATAGTCTAGAAAGGAGAGGATAACGCTACATGATAATACAGGCATGGAAACAGATAGAAGGAATTGCCGAAAACATCATGGAGCTAAAAATATCAGAAAGAGCAAAAAGCAGAGGTAGATTAATAGTGCCCAAAAACTATTACCAGCCCCCAAAATAAGGGAAAGCACACAGGACATTAATCCCAAATACGCACCAGCATCGACAATGCAGCGTCCTATTCAATGCTTGCCAGCTCATCGAGGATATACAGAGTAAGCATAGAGTGTTTTAAGAATAAGCTCGACAAAATATCTAAGCTGCATCCCAGACCATCCAAGATTGGAAGATGCAAATATACCGAAGATGCACTAGCAACTCTCTGGTAGACATTAGGGGGTTGGCCTCACACTGAGGGACCTGGGCAACCCGAACAAGATGTAAGGTCTGTAAGTCTACTCTGTGCTTCTCAAAATTGATGTATTTTATGTCCTCGTTGCAACCTGATGATTATCATAGAGAAAACAAGAGTTGTTTGTTTGTTTTGTTGTATGATGTTTTTGTTTTACATTGCATGGGAAACAGAGCCTGGTTACACTGTTTACTTATACTGGTCTATCAGTTTTTTTAGTTTTATTTAATGATTTTATAACACTTCTATTACACTATTTCCGAAAATTCAGAGGTCCTTATCAAAGGGACATAATTTTCGCCTCCTTTATCACATATTTCTTCTCTATAAGACATCCAGTTGACATTTATACCCGATTCAATTAGTTCCTTACACAGAAAAAGCTCGTGATTCGCTATCAAACCTTTTTAGATTTTCCGATGGACATACGAGTTAATAGGACATTACAGAGCAGAACTGGGAGACTGATTCCTTTTTATTCGAGCCCCGCCAAAATGATTTAAAATTAAAAACAAGGATCATGCAGAGAAAGAACAAAGGAAAATCTACAATAGAGCTTTAGTCAGACGATCGGTTACATTTTCTATTCCTCTCTCTCTCTCTCTCTCTCTCTCTCTCTCTCTCTTCCTCTCCTTCTCCCTCTCATTATTCAGCACGTTTGAGTTTTTCCTGTTATAAATAAACGAGATAATCCTTCCTTCTTGCCTCGCGAGTTGCTAAAATGGAACGTCTTTTGAGATTAGTCAGGGTAATGATATCATGTACGCGTGGGCACACGCGTATACACGCGCACACATAAACACACATTATACATATATACACAAATGGAGAGTTCGTTATTCTGGTATTACTGAGAAAGAGAGAGATTACCTTGGGGTTACGTTTTAAGATCCTATTTTTTGTCATCCGGTAGCAAAAACGTAAACGATACTACGGACGTCATGTGATATATGTGACACTAACCTTATAAAAGTCCTAACACTCCCTATAGTCAAAATTCTATAATCCCATCCATCCATTACTCACTCAGAAACAAACTTTTTTTTTTTATCTTTTTTCGAGAAATATACAATATTTTACAATTTTAACCGAATTTAAATTCAGAATTTTATCTGATGAGAGTATTATTGTCTTTCATGTAACAATACTACATAACCAGCTTAGATTCTACATATTTTTTTCAATTATTGCATACTTGAATTTACTATGTATATACATATAAATACCCCATACCATACATTGTATAACCATACTCATTTTTCACCTACCCTATATATCTGTATAGACTAAAATTCCAAGTTGGGAAAAAAACAGGCATTAAGTAGATATATTAAAATGGCAAATATCCATTGAGAAAGTCCATATTAAGATGACATCATCATATCTTAAAAACAATTGAAAGAATGAAAATCAACTGGTTATTGCAGACTCGGAAACAATTGGGGAGAAGCTACTAGTGATAAAACGCAGAATAAAAGTCATATGAGGGCAATACTAAGAACAGAAAAATCAGAAAGAGACGAAGAATAAATGTCAAACTGGAATATCTCTGCGAATAGCCACGGTAGCGTCTACTTATCATCGGGAAATTCATGACCACAGCTGGCTGGCTCAAATGAGAGTGCCTTTAATATCAGACATTTTTAAGAAGGCATTAACACCACTTTGTAGGAGACTTAAAGAGGTATTCGGGTCACCTAATGATCCTATGGTTAAAACTTCCTACGTTTTCTGAAAAAACATGAAGATTAAGTAGAAGAAAGTATTCCCTTCATGACTTCTTCAGTGATCCACGATACTTCCAGGATACTTACCGGTTCCAATAAATTCAGGGGGGAGGGAGGAATTACAGAACAACGGTAATTCTTGGGGAAGAAAACGGCTTTATATTGCACCTGTAATTGAATGATGAGAGCCTCAAAGTAACGACGGGTAATTCATAATGAATTTCTTCAGAAGGGGTCAATTTATTTCCGGCACGAACAGCAATCATTTTCGTTTTGCAAGTATTCGAAGACAATTAGGGAGTAATTTGTATAATTTGACTCGTTTTAAAAACAAATTACACACAGACACACACACACACGCACAACTAACTTTAATATTTAATTTTGTCGAGAGACGTCACTAGAATTGATATTAACACATTCTACCGAATACTTCGTTAATGCTCTATGCAGGCGAGGAAGGAAGAGCACCTCGTGAGTGATGGGGCCCTTCCGTTGCGATAGTCAGCTCCTTGACCCACATTCTCTCTCTCTCTCTCTCTCTGCTTTTAAGAATGATTATAATGATGACGATTGAAAAACGTCAATAATAATAAATTAATAGTAATATGATAATAATAATAATTCCTGAGAGAGAGATAGAGAGCCCGAACCTCCTCCGCCACCTTGAGTGAGAGCTCCACCACCACCAAGAGGGAGGAGGAGACTCAAAGACAGAAGAAGAGCAGAGAGAGGCGGAGGGAGACTCACTCAGTCCCCTCCGAGGGAGAGCAGAGGGAGGGGAGGCGGGACCTCAATAATGCCAGACCGTTCATCGCTGGAGGAGAACCACTGCACAGGCGGACAAGATGGCGACTGGATGAGGATGCGGGAGAGGAGAGAGAGAAAAAAAGTCTGTATACATACATACATGTATATATATATATATATATATATATATATATATATATATATTGTATATATAAATATATATATAATATATATATATATATATATATATATATATATATATTAGAGTATATACACATGGTGTAAACACGAGTTTCTGCCTTTAGATATGGTGTATTAGATGCGGAAGGGTAGTAGTACCACTATAAGTGCCATCTGCCTCTTGTTACATAAGGGCCGTCAATAATCACTGGACATGGCTTCTTCAAAGGACTTACCAGCAGACATTTGAATTTAGTGAATAAAGCGCAACTTTGGGAGACCATCTGAATTCTGTTAACGGATAAGACTTGGGAACGGGCACAGCGTTGAAAAAGCAGAATCTTTTCAAGATGGAGGCAACTTTGAAGGCAAGAAATCCAGAGCTGACTGACTGACTGACTAAAAAGCCTTATCGTTATCACTTGAGTATTATTCTCTGCTCGAGGCCCGTTTGGGGAGAGTGCCCTTAGGGGATAGTATGCATATCTAGAATGAGGGAAGTTTTCTTGGATGTCCTTTGACTGAGAGTTTGCGAAGTAGCTACAGACTCATTCATATAATTCAGTCTAGATAGCGATCTCGTCGTTCACAATGACGAATCCATCATTCACAATCATAGTTAGTTATTTGTCATTAATGTATTCATTGTATCCACTACGCAATGTCATATCCCGAATGACAATTAAAATGAGGAATGCTCTACTGATTACTGAGCGAGTAGAAATCATATGCAAGTGGAGTTTGGTCAACTTTTGATGTCATCCAAAGTAGTCCCATCTATTCCAGTTCCTGAACTTGCATTCATCACCTTTCCATTTCTTACATTCTCTGCATCGCTCCTCACAGTCAGTAGGTCAGCAGGAAGACAGACAGTGTCCAACTGTACAGGGCTGTACAGGACTCTCGCACTTTTCCAGAAAAACCCAGATTCAGATGAAAAAAACCAGATTGCTACATATTATATATATATATTATATATATATATATATATATATATATATATATATATCGATATCTATAGATATATATAATGACAAGATTTTTCAGAAGAGTTCTGGAAACATTTTCACCAAATGGTTTAGAGTGTCTACTTTTCCGAAAAAGAAAAGTATCTAAAGATGACCCACTGCCCCTCTGATCCCACCAGAAAATGGGTTTGCGCCCTCATGGTTAATTAGGATGGATGGTGCTCAATTCATTTGTGAGATTTGATCGTTTGCATTACCATGAAAATAGATCGGAGTTTTCTGCATTCATAAAGGTGGCGGTTCATGGGGTCTGCTGTCTGACAGCTCTGCCTTGGTTGGAGAGAGAGAGAGAGAGAGGTTATCTAGCACCACAACATGTGTGTGCTCATGGACAGGACCACATGACGACTGGCGCTGGTAATTAATCCACTCGTATTCAGACGCCATATTGTTGTTGCTATGAGAGAAAAATAACGCATCCACCTGTGATGTGATGCGATGCAAACGTCAGGGTCAGCGGAAGCCATGAATGAATGAACGAAATGTGCCCACTCGCCCATCATGCGGCTTCGTGAGGAGCAAAGGCATTTTCCCAAATGTGTAGAATTTGCCTCCGTGGCCTAGCTATAGAATGCAGGACAGGGCCAGTGATGACAGCTTTAGGAAAGCACGGCTAAAAAACCCCACTCGTCATTGGCCTAGCAATTCACTTTGGAGCCTCGAGGAGAATAATAATATATAATAATAATAATAATAATAATAATAATAATAATAATAATAATAATAATAATATACTATAATTATAATAATACTATTTAGCACTGTCATTCATATAGCTATTACTCGAACACATGGGATACAAGAGAGACTTGCCTGAGGTCCTACGAATGGCGATTCATAAGCATCAATATTATAACCAGAGATTTAATGACAAAATTAGAGAGAGAGAGAGAGAGAGAGAGAACTTCTTCACACATCTCGTGAGGTCTAATGGGGGAATCCTTGTCTGAACCTAAATCATGTCGAGATGTTCAGGAATTCAGGCAAAAATTTTTGTGGGAAACGTCAGCTCTGGTTCTTTGAAAATGTCGCCTCTCTCTCTCTCTCTCTCTCTCTCTCTCTCTCTCTCTCTCTCTCTCTCTCTCTCTCACGCTGACAGCTGTGAAATAAATCCTAGGTTTTGTATTTTTATTTCCATTCCTTCCCATCAGTTCACTGTTGTAGGCCACAGATAAGACGGAGAGAGAGAGAGAGAGAATTTAATGAATTTAACTTATCTAAAAATACAACTATATAATAAATTAGTGCAACTTGAACTACTTGTAACTTTATAGTAATAGTGTATAAGTAATTAATTCTAGTTATATTCTTTAAATAAATACTTACCTCTCCATTACATAGCATTTACTAAAAGCTATGTATTGCAGAGGCAAGTGAGAGAGAGTGAAGGTAGTACGTGAGGGAGGGAGGGGGGTGGGTGTGTACGAACACCCGTGTACGTTTCTGTTTGCGAACGTGCACCCAGCAGTTGACTAGAGCATTGGGGGGGGGCGGGGTTAGTAGTAGCATTAGCAGCTCGGTAGGGACAGGTTGCTAAGTTGGGCTACAAATCGGAAAACAGGACAACAAAGTAGGTTGTAGGCTTACTCCCCGAGTAAGCGATAACAGCACAAACAAAGTAGTTTGTAGGCTTACTCCCCGAGTAAGCGAGAAAAACGACAAGACCAACAACAGTAGTTTGTAGGCTTACTCCCCGAGTAAAGGGTATTTTGTCTATAGGTCTAAAGAACCCCTATAATTATGGAGACACTCATAAACCGTAGCTGAGAATTTAGAGGTTAACCAAGTGTTTGTCTTTGTAAAAGGGATCGTTCGCTCTCTCTCTCTCTCTCTCTCTCTGCTCATAACCGTCGTATCAGCGTTTGATCCCCTAGCCAGGGATACTTCTCTTAACGATCTAGTGAGCCCCTGTCGACCGTAGTTGTTGATTACGAGACTGGTTGTTGGTTCACGGTTGTGGGTCGTAGCTGGTTTTGGAGAGAGAGAGAGAGAGAGAGAGAGAGAGAGAGGTTAAGTTTAGTAGGTGTGTACCTGTTTGTCTGAGGGAATTATTTTAGTTTTACAAGAATAGACGCCTATGAAAAGAAGCATATCAATCAATTGCATAATAAACACAGGCCCCTGAATGAGCATAATAAACAGAGGCCCCTGAATGAGCATAATAAACACTGGCCCCTGGAATGAGCATAAGTTACAAAAATCAGGCCCCTGAGTGTGCATTAAAAAAAAAAACAGGCCACTGAGTGAGCTTAAAAAAAAAAACAGGCCCCTGAATGAGCATAAGAAACACCGGCCACTGAACGAGCGTAATAAACATCAAGTAAATAAGATTTTAAAGAAGTCAAAGTCGAAAAGGGGCGATGACGTCGCTTATGCAATACAACAAGAGAACATTTTCCTGATAACTAAAGTCTCTCACAAGTCGGCAGTCAGTACTACCCAACGAAAATGGCACTGGATTGATTAAGAGAGGTGGGAAGAGGGGTGGGGGGTGGGGGGGGGGGGGGGAGGTGGGAGGCTATCGAGTCTGCCAATGGCACATTGAGAATTGGAAATCTATTAATGTCAAATCCTATAACAGAACAGAGTGATGAGGAACGTGAACGCAACCTGATGCTGGTAAGTATCAGGAGCAAAGCGTACCAGCGAGAGAAGTTGATAATGAATAAATGCCGCATTTGATAGGAAAGAGAAAAAGGAGGAAAGGTTGAATAAGCCAATTTGCTACAAACCGGAAATGGGCGTCCTCCTGGAAGCACCTCCGCAGCCTAGTACTAAACTCTACGGGACAAAAAGGAGCACAATGAATCCGACGTCACTTAATCACAGAAATGATGATGACTTTCGTCATCACTTTAATTCAGAAAATACTCATCGATAATAATATGACATCCTTCAAAACAGCTTTCTATAGCTCTGATTAATTAAGATTCGGAAAC
The DNA here is from genome assembly GCF_015104395.2 of Macrobrachium nipponense. Classification (NCBI taxonomy): domain Eukaryota; kingdom Metazoa; phylum Arthropoda; class Malacostraca; order Decapoda; family Palaemonidae; genus Macrobrachium; species Macrobrachium nipponense. The sequence goes on along the minus strand of NC_087211.1, from coordinate 5,189,598 downwards.
TTGTACTACAGATCATACTGCCATCTATCGATCACAACAACAGATTATCTCCCAGAGGACGTCGAAGAAAGTACTCGGGTTTATTCCAACCAGCTCTGAAGAGAGAGAGAGAGAGAGAGAGAGAGAGAGAGAGAGAGAGAGAGAGAGAGAGAGAGAGGAACGATTTGGTATATCACTAACATGTTATAATTTGGCTGGAGGAAGAAACGAAGGCAAGAATTATTCAACTTGCAGCACACCAGAAGAAACTCAGGTTGCTGGAATGAAGAAAATAACGAAATAATAAACACTAACCTGTAATATCACGGCCGTTATAGTATAATAATGCAGCTCTTTATAGCTATTTCTTGTTTTCGCATCGTACTACTGAACTCAGAAGTAGACAAATAAAGTGGAACTGCTCGACTCTAAGTCTTACTGTTATAATCATCTACTGAAATACTTTCTTTTCGAAAAGCAGATACATAAGAGAGCAATTTAACATAAATCAAGGTGAAGCAAAAATATAAGTTATAAAAATTATTTTAATTTACAATTAAACTGAAAACATTATGACAATTAACAATAAGAGTAATGACTGGCGAATAGGACGACCCTGGCCGAGTTTCAAACCTTGGAAACAAAACTTTGCGTGGACGTTCTCTCTCTCTCTCTCTCTCTCTCTTCTCTCTCTCTCATCTCTCTCTCCTCTCTCTCTCCGTCAGAGAACCTGCATTCGGTCAGCACTATTGCCCCTTATTTTCCGAAACATCAGAAGGATCTGTAACCCATTACACGACACATATTATAACTTGAAATGCAAGGGGCTACAAACCTAATGTGTGCATATAGTGTATGCTTATCTTGAAACAATCCTTGAACGTTAGGTAAACTATATGGAAATATAAAGCCTCGCATCAATAAAGGTAATATCAAATTTACTTCTTAAACTATCATTAACGTTCGAAAACCTAATTTAATCAATTTAATTAATGACTGTATCAATGACAAAAGTTAAACGTAATATAAGACCCTTCCGACTTTATTATTATTATATATATATATATATATATATATATATATGTATGTGATGTATATATGTATATATATGTATATATATGTATATGTATATATATATGTATATGTATATATATATATATATGTGTATATGTATATATATATATATATATATGTATATATATATGTATATATATGTATATATATATGTGTATATGTGTATATATAGGTATATATATAGTATATATATATGTATATATATGTATATGTATATATATATATATATTTGATATATATATATGTATATATATGATATATATATATGTATATATATATATGTATGTATGTATATATATATGTATATGTATATATGTATATATATATGTATATATATGTATATATATATGCATATATTATATATATATATATATATATATATATATATATATATATATGTATATATATATATGTATTTATATGTATATATATATGATATATATGTATATATATGTATATATATATATATGTATATATATATATGTATATATATGATATATATGTATATGTATATATATATGTATATATATATGTATATATGTATATATACATTATACATTATACATATATATATATACATATATATACATATATATATACATATATACATATATATACATATATAGCAAGAGGGTGAGAGAATGTACTCTCCGAAAGCTTAAATAAAAACTTTCAATTTTTTTTCCGAATTTTGTGGGCTTCCTACAATATATACATATATACATATATATAACATATATATACATATATATAACATACTACATATATATACATATATATAACATATATATACATATATATAACATATATATACATATATATATATATATATATAATATATATATATAATATATATATATATATATATATATATATGTATATATATATATATATGGGTTTGGTTGCTAGACACTCGTTATACTAATAAACGTAACTATTGTTAAAAGTTTACAAAGCAAATGCATCGTACTTATTGCAAACCTTACCTCAACAAATAGCCAGTCATTTAGGTCCATAATAAAGCAGTGATTAAGTTAGTGGGGAGATGGAAGTCTTCTGTAGAGCTCTTGAGTAGTAAGGTATCAGATGTTGAAGACGATGGCGTTCATCCATAGAAGTTACGAGTCCAGAGCCACAGTTCTCAATCTAATGTCCGACAGCCATTGCCTCTTGGCTGAAACAAATTTTCCTCAATTCCGGAGAAGACTAAGACTGCCTTGGTGCTGTATCTCACGCTGAACTCTCCGTACTGCCTTCTTCAGGTCGCTCACTGCCGACAACGTTTCTAAGCCTGGTGTTAGGTGGCGAACAACCTGGCAAACTTAATACATGTTCAGGAATGGCTCGTTACTTTGAAATTGTCCTAGGAGGTACTTAGGTATGCAAATAAATGCATTTCGCTTTTAATATAAAAAATAATCAAACCATTCCTGAGGAAACATTAATTAACATAAAACCCACAACCAAACTTAATACATATATATGTAAAAAATCAAATGCGCACTAATGTGCATTTTCTACAATATGGGATATTGCCTTTCGATTTTTCTTTGCATCGAAATTTGTATTGTCGTCGTGACACTATTTCTTTTCTTTTTTTTTCTAAAGCTAGTTCGACCCTTTTTGGTTTTGTCATCATTTCCATTTTTTTTTTTTTACTCCTAAAGCAAATTAGATCCTTTGGTTCTGTCTTTTTTTTCGTTGTTTCTTAATTCTAAAGCAAATTAGATCCTTTGGTTCTGTCATTATTTTCTTTGTTTCTTAACTCTAAAGCAAATTAGACCTTTTCGTTCTGTAATTTTTTTCTCTTTTTTTTGTTTTTTTTTGACTTCTAAAGTAAATTTGACCCTTTGGTTTTGTCCTCTTTTCTTTTTTTTCCTTCTTTTTTGAGGAAATTAGACTGATATCTTTCTTTCCTCTTTTATTATTTCTTCTAAAGCAAATTAGACCCCTTTCTTTCGTCATATTTCCCTTTTGTTCTGAAGCAGATGAGAATTCTTATCTTGTCCCTTTCCCTATAAAGAGCTATAATCTCTTGAACCTTAAAGAAAGAAGGAAATGCACAGCTCTCTTTCCATTTGAGATATTTCGTTTCCTTTTTTGTTATTATTGCCTTTTGAACGACACCACCGAATAGATGTCTAGACAGCCTTAGGCATTGCCATAAAACTGGAGCAATGGTAAAGTTAGAGAAGTTGAACAGCAAAGGGGTATTAGAGTAGAAAGAACAGGAGGCTATTTCAAATTTAAGACGAAAAGTAGATGCAGCGAGAGACGCAGGAATTCTGCAAAAAAAAGAAAAAAAAAAATTAACAAACTCGAGTCTCATCTACAATGTGCCATGCAAGAGGTGTTCTCCATAAACCGTTGCAGAAACGGACAATCGGTTGCCCGTTCCGTCGGCATTCTAATAAAACAGAAATAACATCATGAGTTTGAAGAACAGGGCATCGTTCAAGAACCCTGTCCTTTGTGGATCCGGATCCGGAACCGTGGGCAAATACTATTAACTTTTTCTCTCCTAAAATCTTAGCCCGGATTTTTTTTTTTTTTTTTTTTTTCATTTTTTATAGAAATATAACCCCGCAAAGCAATTCTATTTCCAGTACGGATAAAGTGCCGGGAAAGAATGCAATCGTTTTATGGTGGCCAATCTCGTACGGAACTAAAAAAGAAATAGAGAGAGAGAGAGAGAGAGAGAGAGAGAGAGAAACAAAAAAAGCGAGAAGAAGAAATCTCGAAAGGTCACGACCTACAAATCGCATCCGCGCCACAGGAGGAGGAGGAGGAAGAGGAGGAGGAGGAGGAGGAGGAGGGAGGAACCGTCCACGTCTATCCCTGACGTATAATGCGATGCAACTTGCAAAGCATGATGCAAAATGCAATGGGTTTCTCGTGTCACCCAGCCAAACTTTTCGAAGATGCGCGACAACATAGTGAATTATTTTCTAAATTAATAAGAAATAGCGAGAGCGGTTTGAAAACAACTGGCATAATTTTTGGGGGATTTTGAATAATAATAATAATAATAATAATAACAATAATAATAATAATAATATAATAAAATAATAATAATAATAATAATAATAATAATATAATAATATTTTTGGTAGAAGACCCTCTTTTAGGCAAATGCTGTCAAAGAGAATGGCAGAATTAAGCGAGTTAATTTGATTGCTTTTTCTATTTTTCTTACAATTCGCTTCTCAGGCTCAGCGGCGTTTCTGAGTACTGACCAATTCTTGACACGCAAGAATGCCGAAGGTTTGCGTCTCTGTGTGTGTATATGTGTGAGTGTGTGTGTATTTCACATCAACGTTAACTGGTGCTTTTGTTTTCAGTCATGCTTAACTTTAAGGATACTTTGTTGACCTTAGACGTTGTGAAGCCAATTTAGCAGCCATTAATGGCCGTGTTGGATTTTGGTTCAGTTCCATATATATATATATATATATATATATATATATATATATATATATATATATATATATGATATAATGGGATATTTCCCATTATTTATTTGGTAAACGTGTAGCTCGAACGTCAAGGCAAACTAATACACACAGCCCTCTCTCTCCTCTCTCTCTCTCTCTCTCTCTCTCTCTCTCTCTCTCTAAGCGACCCCTCTCTCTCTCTCTCCGACAATCTCTTTCTCTCCATTCTAACAGGTAATGAAAATGAGAGAGCTGCATTACAAAAGACACATTTATTAACAACGAATAAATAATGAATCAATTCAATTAAGACCCCAACAAAAATGTCTGAACAGTTATAGTCACACCAATCGTCTCTATCCATCTGGGATTCCCTGTCCCCCTTTGAGAAACCGTCTGTTTCAAAGACACAGAATACATCCCATAAGTACACACACAAGTTTAACAATCAGAGATTAAAGATTGGATATCACGGACAAAATGTGAAACAGATAACAAGCCAGTCTTCGGCTAAAGTAATTCAACTTGGCTAAAGTAATTCAACTCACCCATGCAGCCGGAATATCTCACTTACTATTCCAAAAAACACTTAGGCACCGCCATCGTGGCTCTGCCTTCCTTCCAAAGACGCCTCTATCAAAATCCCCCATAGACTTGTGTATGATACACTTTTAACAGAAAGAGGCGCACATGCACATACGAACGCACAGTTCGTTAGCGCCTCACAATTACTGGCTTCATCCAGTTTCACAAGGCACTTTGAGAAGAGTTAATAAACTATCGTACATTGACTTGTCTAACTAAGCAGTTTTATCTCACGCCATCCCACAGAAACTCATTGTTCAGCTTCTCGGGTCGTTGCCTCTCCACTGTTCTTCACATTCCATAGGTCATAGCGGACATATGGCAATATATTATTAATCAAAAACCCTAGGCGTAATATGGCTCGGCCACTCAATGCTAGCCCCCGCCTAGCAAAATAGCTTATATAATATCAAACCATTGGCCGGCTTAACGTAAAATATAAGTAATAAACTGCAACGTCTCTGGCATTATGAAATAAAGTCTGTTACGCTTTTATCTCTAAATAACACTAGAATTTTCTCTCTTCGGATTCTTGATATTCCTCTTTGCTTCTGCAACTTGCTGCACAGACAGTAGCAGACTGTAGGAAGACGGAATGCCTCCCTCATTGTAGAAGACTTCTCACGGCTTCTGCAGATCCCCAAAAGACACGTTGAACTCTGTAGACTCTCGTAATCACCATCGTGGAAACTCTTGTAATCACCACGGACAAAACGGCAGCAACACTCTCTGCACGGCTGGTGGACGTCTTGCTGGCGTTGGGAAATGACTTTTTGGTGTGTTAGTATGTCAGTCAAGTCTTTGGTCAATCTAAGAAAATTAACCAGACATACTACTTCTATCAAACAATGATCTCAAAAGGTCAGAAATACTAACTGTACGTCTCCCAATTACTCCCTTTAACATGACTGCTAATCACAATTCATTATCTCAACTCTCAAGAAAAAAATCAAGTTCTCCACTCATTCTCCAAACTCACACATCAGCACACACACAACTCAGAAATCACAGTCAACTCCACGGACTTCTGTACTCACATTTCAAGCTCGAATGTTCTCACAAGAAAAAAAAAGAAAAAAAATCGTAATGAGCCCAAGGAAAAAAAAAAGAATCTCGTAACACACCCAGACCCAAAAAACGTTCTCTCAAGCTCTGATATCTGAACAACCCACAAAAATCAGTAAAAACAAATCTCCAATGTTTAATAGCAAAAAACCCCTGTTTTACTGCTCATACAATTAATCACAATGAGACTTAATGTCAAACTCCCATTTACGTAAAAAACAACCCCGACAAATCACACCTCCCAATAAAAAAGAAATGTTATTTAAGCTCAATCCCCAATTATATCTCTCGTAGGAAAAGGAAGAAAAATAAAAGTATAAAAAAAGAATAATCACAAGTAGTTTTCCCAATCACAAAATACATAGTACATGTATAATATGGCATAACCCCCTCCCCACGTTTTTCCCAAGAAATGCTCCATGGAAAGTTACGGAATTTCTCAACATCGCAACTCTATCTACTGGCATGTCCAGAAAGCAACTCTTACCCATGCACTTTCGTGAAATGCTATTATCAACATTTCCAGATATTGCTAAAATTCTGATCAATCATCATCAGAGGAAAAGGGTCAGCACACGGCTCATCACATCGCTTGTCAGCAGAAAAATTCACCTGCGGACGTAAGCTCAAACAGCAGCATAAAAAATGTCCAGTCAGACACACAAGTTTGGAAACTCATGATTCTACAGAAAAAGGTCTAGCTGACACATTTCACAGAATTAACTCCAAGATATGACTAATGTGTTCAAAAATTTGTCTCAAGATGTATTCTCTCACCATGACACAGCCCAATTATATGCCTCCAAAAATACACTTGTGAACATAAAAATGCACACATCTCCATAGGACTCGTAATGCAGTAATGCCACTCGCCTCTAAATAGTCACGAATCAAAAGAAGGAACCACAGAAATCTTCTCTTTGGTTGAAAAAAAACTCCATAACCACAAAAAAGAGGTCACCCGCCCAAAGATTAATTCCAACTCCATAAATATGTGACACCACATTAATAATAATACCACTCTGGTGAAAAAAAAAAAAATTTCCTCCATTTGGCTAAAAACCAACCCCATATTATTCACTCTTATTTCTCCGATAGCCATATGTTAATAAAAAAACCACCACTCCAGGAATAAAGAATAATCACCTCTATTTCGGCAAATACAAAATATTTACCTTTATTTCCCCAATAACTCCATGTGGAATAAAACAAAGCTCCAAAAAATATATATCTCCAAATAAATGTGCACTCAAGGCATCTAACTCACACACACAAATATTGCCCCATAATCTCCAAAAATGTGTCTCCATTTGCAACAAAGATGGCTGCAAATAATTTGAACTAAACATATGCTCATACCACTATTGGCAATATCAAAAAAATGGCCAAAAAATATATCTCCAATATATTATATCTCAAATTATAACTCCAAAATAATATATCTCATTATAACTCCAATACATCTCAATTCTCCAGATAATAACTCAATGTTATAGTCAAAAACTATAAAACTCTCTCCATTTAGCATGACTGCTAAAAAAGGCAAAAACTCGGCAAACAAAACTGTCTAGAAAATTCTAGAAATAATCACCAATGTGCCAGAACTTCCTTATACAGAACTCCAAATACAAAGGGTCTTAGCCAAGACTTCTCCATATGTACTACGACATAGGCCACTAGAAAACTTAGCCAAGTTTCCCTATCTCTCACAAAGTTGTCACAAATACAACAAAGGTATTGTGCAAGAAAACTCACAATTTCTGGAACACAAATATCCAGATAAAAATGTAGTGCCATTACGTATGCATTCAAAACATGCAAGAAATTCTCCCGTAAATTTCTCTACAGCATCAGCTGAAACACAAACACGTTCCCCACGAACAATGACTCTAAGTCACGAACTGAGATATTAAAAAATATTCACACCAACTGGATGAAGAAAAACAAATTCAAATTCACCCTTGAGAAAGAAAACTTGTGTCAGCGATGGCTAACTTCCGAAAACGGAAAAAAAGAAAAATCTACGGCATTATTAACTATCTCCCGTGACTCACTAGATGTCAAGCAATTATCTGCTGAACTCATAAAAAAAGGAAAAAAAAAAATAATGTGTTGTTAGTTCCTCCCAAATTCAAAAAAAGAAGTTTCACCTCCCTTGATAACATTACTGGGCACCCACGTATTAGTATATATAAAAAATCAGTATCAGAAAATATCAATATCAGTAAAAATCACCAAAATTTTGGCTATCATCAAAATCACTAGTATCAGTATAAAAAACAAAAAAAACACTCACCATGTTAATGCTTATCCATTCACCAAAACTCAGCAAAAGTTCAGCAAGATTCAACACAATTCACCAAGATTCAGTCAGATTCATCAAGATTCAGCAAAACTCTTCCTCCATGAATGACTGAAATATTCTCCAAAGTCGCAAAAACTCAACAAATAATTAAGACAAGACTTCTCCCATTAATTCCTTGTAATAATTCTCCATGAATAATTATCTGTATAATTATAAAACATAATCTCCCATGAAGTTATCTCAAATCTCTCGCAAAGTATGTCTCCCGTAATGATAATTATACTTAAGCAACCATCTCAAGTATAATAATTAATAATAATAATAACTAATAATAACTCTCCATAGCAATAATTCTCTTGCAAAGATCTCAAGTAAGATGAAATTCAAATTGCATACACAGTAATGCTGAACCTTATGGCACACAATTTCTCCAGATGCAACACCACTTTCAAAGTAATCCCTCCAACACAATGAAAAAAAAAATAATAATCTGTGTATCCCCATTTATATTTGTGTCTTCCAAGGCATAGGAAAACATACACCCATACAATGCATTTCAATTCTCTTTTATTTCCTTTTCTCTTCATCCAAGAGAGAAAAAAAATCTCTTTTCTAAAAGAAAGACTCTACGGGCATTTCACTTCATCAACTAATCAATCAGCTGATATCTTAGTATTGGAAATTCATTGTCAAGGGCAAACCCATCCCCCAACACCCCGACACAAAGAAAAAAAAAAGAAAAAAAAAAGGAGTTCACCCCCAATGAGAAAAAAAAAGTTCTCCCCCCCCCCTCCCCCCCCCCCCCGTTAGAACAACCCCTCGGTCAGCGATAGAACACACCCCCGAGCAGACCAGTAGTACCCATCTCCCCTTGAACAGTGTCTGAGGACCCCCCTGAGGTATACACTAGTACCCTCCCCTCGAGGCATGCCAGTAGTCCCCTCTTAGGTATGCAGTACCCACCATGCAACGCGCCTCTCTGAGCGGTTAGCGGAAATGTGCTGAGCCCCGTAAAATTGTGGTGGACGCTCTGTCTCCAAGCCATCTGCTATCTAAGCACAGTTCACATGCATAAACACATCTCTGTACACCCTCATGTTTTAAGCAAAGACGAATACGTCTATTATAAACACGCGCAAACAAAGAAAACACGTCACTTCTGCTACTATGGGAAAGACATGAAAAACTTTTTGACCTCTTGAACCAGTCTCATACCCCTGAAATATTTAAAAAAAAACCCTCCCCTTTGATAAACTGTATTTTAACACTCACCACTCCATAATGGGAACAAAAAGAACTCGGAATTCGCGTAGAATACGTAAATCTCGTTGGCACAATGCAAGCGCGATCGGCGAGATGGCACCTGGCAACACTCACTCACAAACCAGACTGAGTTACTCTCACGCCCTGGAGGATCTCGGTACGGGCAATTTGATGACATAGAATTTCTTTCCTCATCCCCTCCCCCATCCCACGGACGGATATTTCTCTGCCCCCTTCACTTAGCAACTGAGATCTAACAATTTAACAATTTTCCACAATCCCACAAAGGCTTTGTTGTTCGAAAACTATCGCTAAGTCATAACCCCTTTATTTTTTTTAACTGGTCACCTATCTCTCATTGGCGTTCCCAGGCATAAAAAAAACTGTTTTATACCACTTTTAACCGCTAGCCACCAAAACCTGTAATGGGATATTTCCCATTGTTTATTTTGGTAAACGTTGTAGGCTCGAACGTCCAAGGCAAGAACTAAATACACAACAGCCTCTCTCTCTCTCTCGATCCCTCATCTCTCATCTCTCATCTCTCGATCTCATCCTCTCTCTTCTCGCTCTCTAAAGGCGACCCCTTCCTCTCTCCTCCTCTCACGACAATCTCTTTCTCTCCATTCTAACAGGTAATGAAATGAGAGAGCTGCATTACAAAAGACACATTATTAACAACGAATAAATAATGAATCAATTCAATTAAGACCCCAACAAAAATGTCTGAACAGTTAATAGTCACACCAATCGTCTCTATCCATCTGGGACTCCTTGTCCCCTTTGCCAGAACCGTCAGTTTCAAAGACACAGAACACATCCCATAAGTACACACAAGTTTAACAATCGAGGGGAAGTCCGCCGATCAGGCGTGTGGACAGGCCTTTAGGAAGATGTATATACCTTAATATGGCTTTCCACAAATTCAAACAAACAATAACTACGTTGACGAAGACAAACTAGACCAGTGAAACTAGTGATAAAACACTTTGTTGGACCACTGAAACTTCAGGCTGAAAATTCAACATTAAATTAGCGTGTATTCACTATTTTTTATATTTACCATCATCGTTCATACATTACTGTAGTTTTCAACTTGAAGTAAAAAAAAAAGTGTTGCCTTTGTCACCCGTAAGGAAAAGGCACTACTAACTAGCACTGCCTAGCTTTCAATGTTAACCGTTAATAACTAAGGTTTTAAAATACTTCAGAGATACACTAAAGGTCTTACCTAGATCAGTTTCTGCATAGGATTAGATTTTTTGGCTTACTGCCTTTTGACAGACTTTCCTTTTAATGCAATCCCTCTGGAACTACTTAGAATATTTAGAACATCCATACTTAAACTAGGCAGTCTTAATTCTCTCCTCGCTCCTCAACTCACGCTTAATGATACTAGTTTTAGATATTTTCACACTTTAAAAATTTAATTTTTATTAAGTCTTCAGGTAATGAAGTAAGTGCCATTAAAATAACTACTAAACGACTGATTAGAAAGTAATTAGTTATTAATTTATAAAAATCTCTACATAGAAAATAAATACAATTGTGAATAAACTTGAAGATTTGTGACAATCTTCAGTCAAATTTGTGACAATAGTACATGATTACATACTTTTTAAACTAATTTTATCAAGGAGAATATTTTAAGATGAAAACAGCATTTTGCACGCCAGATTTCGACAAAATCTGGTTTTTCAAAGTACATATATTTAAAAAACTTAGTAAATAAGACACACTAGTAGGATGCTAAGAAATACAAAATCTATGAGAGTATCTATGTGAACCAAGATAATCAAATTTGTAAGAGACCTCTTAAAAGACACTTAAAATACTACACTTAAACGATGCTAAGCAATAAGAGTAATACTGGTTTATTATAAAAAAGTTTGTAAAGAAATAATTTTGGTACAGTAATCTAGTTATAAATTTGTAGCGTTAAGTGCAAGTACGCAACTAAAATTTCCAAACGCTACAGTTTTAGAAAATTAACCTCTGAATGACAGTATATACCCGTCTAGTGAAAGTCCAGAGAAACTTAGTTGATCATTTGCATTTGCCCAACCAAATCCCCGTCAGCAAGGGGCACGAGCCTTTATAATTTGTCACAATTCCAAGTAGTAGAAATCCTGAAGAATGATCCTTCATGGCCAGAGTTAAAAGTAAGAATAATTATCAAACCTCAGTATTGCAGCGTTCAGAACCAAGCCGTCACATCGAATTAAACTTCCTGAAAAGTAAATATTTTCATTTAGTCTTATCTTAAATTCTTTGATTTATATTTGGTCTAAAACTTTGCATTCGGGAAAAGCCAGCTAGATATTACATTAGGTCTAAAATTTAGCGTTCAGAAAAAAAAAGTAAGCGGTCAGTTCAGTAGGCCTAAAACTAACGTTGAGACAAACTGACATTCAATAACTTACAACTATGACATTCACAGCACTCCATAATTAGGCAAATTCTAAATTTATCTGTTAAAACTTTACGGTCAGTAAAAGAAACAGCAATGTCAAGTCACTTTTCAACTTACAATTGAAACTAAGAGCTTATATTAATCAAACAAGTTTCTTTTAACTAAAACAACCTAATACCCATTCGTAAAACTAGCCTTTGGAAGTAATTATAAAATTAAAAAAAAAAAAACTGAGTAATTTTAACATACCTACACTTACATTGTGCATTGAACTTTTAATGCAAGATATTAAAGCATTGATGGGAAGGAATTTAGAGACGCTGCTGTGACACTTACGAGGAGACTAACAACGCTGCCATCTGGTTTGGGGAATTGGGAGGAAACTCTAAAAACTGAGGAGAAAATGATCACAGTTTAAAATCTACTTTATCGAGATGAATTTCTTGAATTATTTATATAATAATATAAAAAGTCATTCCAATTCTTAATCTACGTTTCAGATATCAACTCATTTATGGGGGAGATCAGAGAAACGAGATTCATAATGAAACAACCTATAAAACGAACAGGGGCGCCTGTATTATTTTTTCTGCCTTTATGAAATCATATGTGGCCAAATGAACCGTCAATATTTACTCCTGATGTTCACTAACTATTATTATTATTATTATTATTATTATTATTATTATTATTATTATTATTATTATTATTATTATTATTATTATTATTATTATTATTATTATTATTGTTATTGTTGTTGTTATTGTATGCTGGAAACAGACCTTCGTTCAAACATGTTTTATCTAAAATAATGGCAGAATTCACAGATTTGATTTAGTACAAAATTCTTTCACTTTTCCTTATGAAGTGTCTTTCTGGCACGCTGGTATCACTAAACAGCTGTCCAATATTCATCGTACTGTAGGTCGTCAACGGAATTTCGGTCTGGTGGTCGGCAACAGGTGAGTCTCGTAGGTCGGGAACAGGCGGTAGTCGTCAGGGGTCGATCCGGTATTTCTAACGTTTTTCTTCTTTTCTGGTTTTTCCTTTAGGCGTCTCCATGTTTCGACCACCTTTTCTTTTATCGGTGTCCGATAAATGCCATTTATAGGGAGGAATAGGGATTCAACGATGCATGCACTTTTTTCATTTCTAAATCATGCATTTGATTGGGGGTTAATTTATCCACATCGGCCTATTCGCTCCATCTTCCCCCTAACCCCCAACCCCCAAACATCCCAGGATGCACCGACCTCCTTTTACCACCCTCTTTCGCATGAAAGCACCGATAGGGTTATTTCAAAAATTTCTCTCACCAACGAAGCCTAAATATGTTCTCGAGAGATTTTCTGCTCAGAATAACTTTTTCTTTCATTTCCCACAATATTTGCGTAAACTCATGCTGCACCCTGTATATACACATACACATACATACATACATACATACATATATACTTTACATATATATAAACATATACATACAATGTACATGTTTATATCTACAAATATGCATGCATATATATGAATATATAAACATATACATACATTATAAATGTGTATATATATACATGTACACATAAACACTAAAGTTTTTCCATTCTAAATGGAACCAATATACGGAAAAAATTGTTTGCAAACAATGGTTGCAAACAATGCTTCCTAGTGTGGACAGGCCTTAAGGTTCGTTTTCCGCTCTCTTTCAAGGGATAGCGGTGATGCGGGGGTGGGGCCAGATGTGGGCTCCCTCCAGACACCCAATATGTATATACACCCAGGGAAGCAAATTTGATACATAGGCCTAAAGGCGTATACATACGTGATCTCTTAATTGATATCGACGTATAAGACAATACTTGATATTATGGACACAAAATTAAAATCGCGTCCAAGACTATACTATAACGTCTCTCCCAGTGGGTCCTGCGAGAGAGAGAGAGAGAGAGAGAGAGAGAGAGAGAGAGAGAGAGTGGGTGTGAGGAATTCCTCTCACAACGATATTATTCTCTAATGTTTTTGTGTATTCATTTGTTTCTATCTCATATTGTAATTATTAGTATCTGTCTCATAAGAAATTATTGATTGATTTTCACTGCGTATTGCCGTCTGTCAGGTAATCGACAGACAGGAACTGTTGCTGTATTTGTATTTATGTGAAAACCATTCGCAAGCCCAAGTATTTTGTAAAAATATGTACGTGTATATTGCATGACATAATAAGGGTGAAGGAAGCACATCTACTCGAGAATGACACTCTTAACATTATTTTATCTGATTTTGCTCTGTTCTAGCATGTAGGTACGTAGTATCTGTATTATATTGAGAACGAACTGGATAATTATTATGATGTTTTATGTTCATGAAACCTTGTAAGTCAGTTTCTGCATTCGTGGTAATTGTAAATCTTGTCTCTTTTCTCCAACAAAACCCGATGCAGGACGGAACGTACTACAGCTTCTTGGCTCAACTTTTTTTATAGTGTTGTGAATTGATGTGTGTGAGGATTTAGAAAGGTCGATTCTCCTGATTCTTTGACTTCTATTGTAATTTTGTTCATTTGAGTGCCATTCATTGATTTCATTTGTCACTGGTATTACTCTTTCATATGCTTAAACTTTAGTTATTAAATTAATTTTAACTTTAAAAATCATCAAATTGTTTCAATTCCCTCCATTTTATTTATTTTTTTCCTGTGTTCAGTTTATGGATGGTGAATATAAATTTATCTGATAAACTTTTATTGCGTTCATACTTTAGGTTACGGAGTAACTTGTAGAAACGAGGTAACACAGAGGTCCTCTGAGGTCTAAATCAACCCCGTGAGTACAGCTCCCTTATCACACAGTGTCCGAAAACCATGATAAAAGGCAAAACATAATTTAGTTTAGTCATGTATACTTAAATTTAATGCAAGTTACTCCATGCATTCCCTGTTACTTACTAGACCTACGCTGAGTCCAACAATAAGTAAGCTACTTACATCAAGTTGGAGCCAGTTCTCATGCGCAAGCATAAGCGGCTCTGCTACTCCACCTCTCGTGCCTCATAACGTGGGGAGGGGGGTGGGGGGGGGGGGGGGGGGGGGGGGGGGGGGGGGGGGGGGGGGGGGGGGGGGGAGGCCGGAGGGGGGGGGGGGGGGGGGGGGGGGGGGGCCTCCAGGGACCGGGCAGGCGGCAGGCAGGCTGGCAGCTGGCTGGACTCGGAGGAGGGGAGCACCGGAGCAGTTTAGGTTTAGCTTGAGATGTGACTGTCACTGGATGTACCACCTGACGTCATCTGGCTGGATGATGGCCGCGTTGCGGAAGCGGAATCATAAATGCAGGTAGGGACGATTAAATCTACTGCTGCTCTTGAACAACCAGATTTTTTTTTTCTTTTTTGACCTCTTTCGATGACTACATGAATAGTATCTGTCTATCATGTGGAATGTACAGCTAACATGTTTATTTGTTTGTGGGTTTTGCAATAATGAACTTCCTGTTATAGAGAAAGGAAACCGGCGATTAGGTAGCTAGGCCGATTCCAAATTCAATATAAGTATAGTATGCTTTAGATACTAAACAACGGGGACATACGCTAATATGCATGCATCACCGAAACCTCCGGTATTCCTATAGTATATTCGCTGTGTTTATTACTAGCCCCTGGGGGTTTAATTACAGTCGTCCAATAAAATATAACTTAAAATTCTTGTTTCAGAGGTAAACTGCATTGAAAAACCGCAACTGCCATAGTCTAGGCCGCCGCGGAATAGTAATATTGATCTACCAAACCTCCTCCCTCCCTCTCCATCAATGGCATCATATCACTGGACTCCGATGATAATAATAGATCTACCAAATAAAGGAAAGAAAAGCAAGCTGAATGGAATCTGCCCTCCATCAAAGATAGGCCTACTTATAGGTACCTACTACCTATTCACGACACGCGGTCAAAGATTAACATAAAACGTATTACTCTCAAAACTCTCTCCTCTTCCTTCTCCATCAAACGTAGTCCATGGCACACCTGTCGAAAGGAAAAAATGCACCTACTATGAAAAGCTAGCATTTGGGGCAACATGTTTAGGGCCTAGTACTAATGGAAAATTCGCGCCAAACTACTACTCAGTCTTTCCTGAAAAAAGGGAGAACGTCTGTCTAATAGAACCTACCTACCTATATTTAGAGAGAGAAGAAAGAGGAGAGAGAATTGTGACTGTAATACGTTTTATATAAATCTTTGACCGGCGTTCCGCGAATAGGTAGTATAAGTAGGCCTATCTTTGATGGAGGGCAGATTCCATTTAGCTTGCTTTTCTTTCCTTTATTTATTTATGATTATCATCATCATCGGAGTCCAGTGATATGCCACTGATGGAGAGGGAGGAGGTTTCAGTATTATGTCCCCCCCCCGATGTTCAGTTATCTAAAGCATATATTGAAATTTGTGGGTTAATTTAAGTTATCGATTCACATCGGTCTAGCTACCTGATCACCGTTTCCTTTCTCTCTAACTGGGAGTTCACTACGCAAAACCACAAATAAACATGTTTACTGCACATTCCCATATTATTTGTAGTAACCCGACTCTCTGTCTCTCTCTCTGTCTTTCCTTGACGGAAAGGCGAGGAGGCTGTTTAGACGAGGTCACTAGAGTAACAGTAAGATAACGAATACCATCGGCTCCTTTCCCTCTTAACACCCGTCCCCGCCCCCCCCCCCCCCCCCCCCCCCCCCCACCCCCCCCCCCCCATATCCGTGACTATTCGACATCCTCTCTTATAAGCGCCACCTCTCCCATTTGATGATACGCTTTTTTTCTTTTTCTTTTTTTTTTTTTATTCACATAAGTTTTTGCCCTCATGACATCCATTTTTTTGGTTGTAGTATAATTGCTTTTTTATACGATCTCGCCCACGTTTTGTCCTTGTTTAATTCGTGCGCAATTTGGACAATTAAAAATGAACGCCGAAACTTAGGCGTAGTCCTGAGACTTGATAAATATTGGCATGGCTCGCTCTCTTTCTCTCTCTCTCTCTCTCTCTCTCTCTCTCTCTCTCTCTCTCTCAACATCGGACGTTAGATCGGTATATTTCTATTAATATTGTTCCCTTGTTTTTCCACTTTACGGAATTGTGTGTATATGTGTATGGATGTATAAACATACGCGAAGTTGCAGAGGTTTGGTTACATGGATGACAATATAAAATAACAATATAAATTAAAATACACATTCTAAAAAAATATATTTTAGTTTACAGTTTACCTCTCTCTCTCTCTCTCTCTCTCTCCTCTCTCTCTCTCAAATATATATATATATAATATATATATATATATATATATATATATATATATATATATCTATATATATATATAATGGAATAATGCATGTAAGTTAAGCAAGCATCTTACTTTACTTAATTTGCATAATATATATATATATATATATATTATATATATATATATATTATATATATATATATATATATATATATGTATAACAGAATCACGAAAGTTAGGAACGTGATAAATCCATAATAAAGATAAATGCCACGAAGGAAAAATAAACACGAAGGAGTCTGCGAGATCTTTCGGCTGAAAAGCCCTTTACTGTAGCTGCTTCAGTAAAGGGCTTTTCAGCCGAAAGATCTCGCAGACTCCTTCGTTTATTTTTCCTTCGTGGCATTTATCTTTATATATATATATATATATATATATATATATATATATAGAGAGAGAGAGAGAGAGAGAGAAGAGAGAGAGAGAGAGAGGTAAACTGTAGACTAAAATAATATTTTTTAGAATGTGTATTTTAATTTATATCCGAATCAATGTACTTTAGCAGTCGATCTAATTTACTTTACTCCCAGATGTCACAAAATTGATAAGAAGATGGATTCCTTATGTTCAAAAGTAAAGTAAAACTAAAGATGCCGAAACAAACAAATAAATGATAGAGAAATTACAAATCAAAACATTTGTAATAAAAAAAATAATAGGGATTATCTGTTTGATTTTTGTAAATACAACAATCTCAGGGTCACAACTGTGCGTATAAAACGTAAACATTCGTTTTAACTAAAATATCTAATTGTTCAGCCTAGTCAGAGAAAGAAAATAATCTCACTGAAAAGTTCCAGAATCTGGCTATATCAGAATAGCTTTCATTGTGCCTACCCAGCCTATAACAATGAAGGAACTGTACTTAGCCCACCATTCACCAGTACCGTGGCGTTCACTAATTAGTAGAGTCATGCACTAAAACATATTATACTGTTCATGAATGATTCGCCTAACGCAACGTGATCGGTTTAATACTTAGTAGGGGAAGCAGACACGTTCATAGATAAGCATAGGTAAGGTACTGTACAGAATTTGCCCGTTTTTTCCGTACCTGAACTATAGCGTACCGTACTTTCGTAAATTTATCGTACCGTAATTCCGTACCGTACACATAGGCTAAATATCAACCGTACTGTACCATAATGCCAGTTGATCGCCTGTAACCAACGTGAGCTGGTTCAACTTCTGAGGGCACCTTCATGCTATTCTTGCCCTCATCATATCCGGCAATAAGGCCGCTTTCTGCCAGGCACAGTTACTTGTTCCTCTGTGTTAATTTTAGTATTTATTAGTCTCATTTTTTGTACACAAGTGTTTGGTATATTGAAAACTGCTTCAGAATTTTATCATTCTCTCGATACCTGGTTGTTTGTAGACCTCGAATTTTGCCTCATACTTTATAGTGAAGAACCCAGGTGTGTAGTAGTAACGTGAGATTTTAGTCACCTGTGCATTAAATTTAAAATGAGAGCTATTTGGTTAGTTTAATCATCGTCCAGGTATATCGTATGGTTAACAGGCATTCACTTTCAGTTTTGTGATTTTTTGTCAAAAAAGTTCCCCTTTTTTTTTTTTTTCTTTTTCCTTTTTTTCACGCTAGAATAGTTAAGTAGTAATATGGGCTATATTGCCTTGTTTTTATGCATAGTAAAAGATGCCTGTTATCCTCGACCAGCCAGAAGGGTCCATAGTACAACACAAAACTAATCATTTTCTTATTTTTAATTTTTAATCTTAAACGGATTGAGAGATAAGAGAGCTTATGTTTTACCTAAGCAATGACTACATCCAGAGATGATCCAAGTATTGTTTCCTTTCATGATTAAATATGACATTTCCATCACTCTTCATTAATCTTTCGTACCCTGTATGAGGTGTGAGATTAGGATGCAGTTTCGTCGAATTATATAGTCATACAATTTATTTATAAAGTCAGCAATACCTTTATAACGAAGCCCCAATATTATTATTTTTAAAACCCAGACCAGGTATATGAGTATAAATTCATTACTAATTCAAAATGAGTTGAATTTTCAACTCAAAATGGGTTGAATTTTCAACTCATATTCATTCCTACCAGCTTGAAGCATAGGCCTATGCTGGAATTAAAACTTGAGGCGATGTATGTTACGTCGACAAAAATCACCACGTTTCATTTATCACTTACATAGAGGATACAGAATTAGACTCAAAAATACAAGTAAATACATAAAGAAATGTCCCTATAGACGGATACAGATTAGCTTTAACAATTATTATATGTTGTTTCACGTAGTCACGTACATCATACACGGCATACATCACGATCGACACCGCATACATCATGACGTAGTCTCAGCCATAAACATTTCCTGTCATAGGTTGGATTCTACAACTCAAGAATGAGACACACTCAAGTGCCTCTCTCTCTCTCTCTCTGACCGAGCTAGAGTGCGGACGTGTTTTTTTCCTGCTGCTCCGTGAAATATTGTGTAGAGATGGCTTGCCAGTGGCTTAGACAACCAGGAAGCTTTGTCACAGCCTATCCAGGAAATAGAAAACCTAAGTATCCTGGAAACAATTAACCAAGACGTGTACCCACAAGTTTTTCTTAATCTTTGAAAAAAGATATGCCAGTACTCTACACACGATATCAAAGAAGTGCTTGATAAATGTCGTCAGGACTTATTAATATCCTTGAGAGACCTCCTGATCATAGAAATATGTAGTGTATTTTCGGATTATAAAAACAAAAAACCAGTGAAACGTATAGTGAAACATAAAATTGTGAGTGATATTATAACTCTTAGCACGTGCATAATTAATTCAACTAGAAATAAAGAACTAGATAAAATTTTCAATGAGCAAAGTGCACTTAACTTGGATGATAATAGTTTGATTGTGGCAGAACTAGTTCAAACAGTATCATTACTTCAAGAAAGAGTCTATAAGCTCGAACAATCACTGGCAAAATATTCGGAAAATAATGTCAATGAATCGCGCAAACTCTCCCCCATCTCCTTTGATAAGGAACCCTGGCTTACTTACGGAGGAAACAGTGCAGGTGGACAGCCAGCCACTCCTAACCCACCGCCCTCTCCCCCACACTTCCCCCTATCCACAACACTTGTTTACACCAGGTAGAAAGGGAAGAATGAGAACGAAGGCCAGGAGGAAGAAAGGAGGAGGAGGAGGAAGCAGTCCCTTACGGACCAACGCAGTGTCATACCACCGTCAAGAAAAAGAAAAATGGAAAAACACGTCAAGAGCAAATTTCTGAAGACAACATCGTAGTACAAACCCAAAGGTCAGTAGAAATATACATCGGAGGTGTCAGCAAGCAATGCATCTATTAAGAATGTGGTTGATGAGTTAATTTTCCGAGGGCTTTCACAACAAGAAGTGAAAGTACGGCACCTTGGACATTCTAACCGAGGCCAATCATTTGTAGCAGAGATACCGAAGAAAAAGCAGAATACAGTGATGGGAGGTCATCCGTGGGCTGCCAGTATAATTACTCGACCGTTCCTGCCCCACATTAGGAGAAGACAATTGGAAGCCGCCAAGAAGCCGACGACACAAAGTTTAGGCAGACCTAGCGCATTTCGACGGGGTTTAGATGGAATACCCACTCCTACCACTCCCATGATAATAGGACGTACCCCCAACCCCAGGTATATGACATTCAGTACTCACATTGACGAGCTGAGTAGAAAAGTCAGTGGCATTCTAATGTATCTAAGTAGAGTAAAACAAAAGATTACTTTGATGATACTACTCGAGCCTTGATTGTGGAAAGCTGGTCCTGAGTGTAATAAACTACTGTATTAAAGATATGGGGGGTAAACTAATGATATGCACATGGAAAAAGCTAAAAAAATCCAAAACTTTGCAGGTAGAGTAGCCGTTATTGGGGTGAAAAAACACGATCACATCACCCCAACCCTCCAGCAATTAAAGTGATAAAATTAAAAAGAAAAGTGTAGTACGATGTTTGTGTTTTTGTTTTTTAAAAGTTTGAGAAAAGAATATCCCAATGGCTATACACATTTCCTACAGTTGGTAATTGTAGGAATGCATTAACAAGACAGAATGAAAATCTATATGTAGACAGCTATCGAACAGATTTGGGTTCACGCTCGATGGCAATAAGGGGCCCAGCTTGCTGGAATAAACTACCTCTGGAATTAAGAAAATTTATAGATGTTAGTTCTGATTTATTCAAAAGGAAACACTTAAGCAATACTTCTTAAATTTTACTTGAATGTATATATCCTAGAATTTTATAATCCAATATTGTGAATTTTATGTAAATAATTTATATTGTAATGTAGCAGAATAACCATTTTATAATGGAATAAAGGTTTTTGACTTTGACTTTGACGTTTTGACTCTCTCTCTCATATGACTTCCGCTGTTCAGATCCACCAGAATGACACTTTTGTCATTATTTAATAACATGTTATCGTTTCCATATTACTTAATTATTGTTATTTAGTATTTTGTTAGAGAGAGAAATAGACTATAGTGGGTCAACTCAGAAGGGATTAGCGCAATTTCCTCTCTCCCTCTCTCTCTCTCTCTCTCTCTCAGTATGATACGTCATAACATTAACTATGTATTTTGTTATTATTATTGCGTGAATAACAATAATCATAATTACGGATTTCTGAATATCGTATCCAGGGTAATGAAAGCAATGCGGCCTAAGTGCACTGGGGAGGAGGATGGGCCCTGGTGGGGTTCGGTTGTGTGGGAGGGAGGATGTTTGCTGTTTTCCCAGCATGGGTCTTGTTTACTGCGTCTGCTTGGAGGAAAGGTTCCCTGCCGATCCCCACCTCCCCCGCTGACATCCCCCCTCAGATATGCGTTATCCCCTCCCCCCTTACCACGGGTTTTATCATTCATCATCCCACTTACTGAGGCGACCCAAGCAGAGGAGACACGCGGACAAGACCCACTGGCGTAGTAAGACTTGAAAAATTTTTGAGTTGTTCCGACACGGCATACAAACCTTCGTCCTTTTTACAATAGGAAGGTTACTAGCGGCAAGCTGGATAGGTCGTAAGCTTTCGAACAAGGGGTTCGGTAGTTAACTGCTTGTCCGACAGGCTTGCGCGCGGGCGCGACTGGAAGGTAAACAATCACTTTTGCTTTCGGCCTGCTGGCGTGTAGACGTGTATCATCGCTCTCTGCCCGCTTCATCGTCGTTGCTTTCGCATGGTTTGTGTTTTTTTCTTTTTCCATTCATCTAGTGAAACTGAATTGTAAGTACAATCATTTCATATTTATTTCCATTGATTCAATTGTGAATTAAAGGATCTTGGTTTCTCCACGCCCTCCGATTACCCGTGTGCCGGGACTGAAGGGCGTAAGTGCGGGAATTCATTTTTCCCAGAAATGATCCTCGTATTGTGTATGCTCGGTGCCGAGGGCGGGAGAGCGCTCGCTCGAGCTTATATTTTGGTTGGAAATGTGTAGATGAAAATCGTAAGTAAGTGCCCTTTTCATTATAGTTTTTTTGACCTGTATGCTCGTTGCCGAGCGAATGCGCTCGGCACGAAAACTTATTCTGTATGGAAGTGGAATCGCAAGTACAGTTTCTTTTTCATTTTCATATATTTATTTTGTTTGTAGCAAATACGCATTTTTGGATCAGTTTTCCGCTCTTACCCGGAAATTGATCCTTTCCCCTTTTTATTTGAATGAAGTGAAATCGCAAGTGCAGTTCTTTTTCATTTTCATATTTTTATTGAGATTGCATTTTTATTTATTGGATCAATGTTTCCGCTCCTTCCCGGAAATTGATTACCTTCCCCTTTTTATTTTGTATGAAGTGAATCGCAAGCGCAGTATTCTTTTTCATTTTTCATATATATTTTGATTGCATCAATTCATTATGGATCAGGTTTCCGTTCATAATCGGGAATGGATCCTTTTACCTTGCGCTCGGTACCGAGGGCGCAAATGCGCTCGCTCCGAGCCCTTATCATTGTGAAGTGAATCGTAATGCAAGATTCTTTTTCATTTTATTCCTTTTATTATTGATTGCATAAATATTTATTTTGGTTCAAGTTTCCGCTCAGTCAGGGAATTGATCCTTATGCCCTTGCATTCGGTGCCGAGGGCACGATTGCTCTCGGGCTCTTATTATTAATGTTGGGTACATGGGTGCTGTGCGGGTGGTGGGGAAACGAGAATCCCCCCCCCCCCCGCGCTCAGCTCCCACAGATGGTTCCCTTCCCCTTCGGGGGGGAGGTTATCTGGGTTCTTCTCCTCGCCCGATCCGTCGAGCGGGGGAGGGCGCTCGGTGCCCGATGTACAATTGTATTCGGGGTCTTCCGCTCGTTCGGTGTGGGGCTCACCCCCCCCCCGCGCGAGGGGACTTCCCCCCCATAATCACTACTACTGTTAGTTTCCGCAGGTGCTACTGCACGAGGGTGGACCTTGGTGAGGTATGGGCGTCCTTCGATTTGCAGGGCGTGCCTAGTGTCCAGGGGCGGCGGTTTCTATGTCTGGGCCTGCTGCGGTCACCCATGGAGTGGTGACCACGACAACGATATTGACTCCAGGAGACGACGTCCCTCCTCACCTGCTGTACTTGCCTCACGTGGGTAACAGTCTTGCCTACAGCCGCTGTGAAGTGCCGTTCGCCGTACCGAGAGGGGGGCTTGCCGCCGCCGCTCGTGGTTGCCGCGCTGCCGCGACCACACTTCCGCTGCCCTAGAGCTCGCCCTGGACCTGCCACCGGTACCAGGATGTTGCTGGCTGCTGCTCCACCTCCTGTGTTTCCGATGCTGCCTGCCGTACCTGCCGATTCTGTGCTGACTGTCCATGCAGTTGCTGCGCTGGCTGTCCCTGCCGTTGCTGCGCTGGCTGTCCCTGCGATGCTGTGCTGGCTGTGCTGCTGTTCCTGAGATGCCCATACCTGCTGACGTCGTCCCTGTTTGTGGTGTACTACCAGACTTTGGTCTGTCTGTACAGGTGCGTCTGGGCCCTGTGGCTTCGGCTACAGCAGCCCCGGCTCCGCCCTGGATAGCAGATCTTACGTCTGTCCTGAGGAAGCTGACGAAGAGAGGAGGAAGGTGTCGTCGTCGTCGTCTTCATCTTCTTCATCGTCGTCGGCTGCTGCCTCTTCCCCTTCGACTTCTAAGGCTTCACAGCCGAGGAAGAAGGAGGTTGCCTCCTCCCTCCTAAGAAGTCTCCCTCGGGAGCTTCTCGGGACCCGTCTCACCTCGGTGGGACAGGAGGGTTCCTTCCGCTGGTCCTCCTGCTCCTTCGGGAGCGGGGCCCGTCTCTTCTTCCGCAGGAAGAAGACTACGGGGACCAGAGGGGTACCGGCTAACACCGGTACTTCCTCGCCTGGTGTCAGTGGTTCTGCCAATGCATCAGGGTCCGTCTCGGCCTCTCGTTCGCGGGAGGTACCGAGTGTACGGTCGCCTACCAGCGACCGTGCAGCCAGGAACCAGACCTCTGAGCCTGCTCAGCGTCAGGTTCACGGCACGGAGCGGAAGACTGGGTGACAGCCGCTCACGCGACTCTCACCAGACCAGCTCTCGCTCTCGCGGCGACCAGCTGGCTACCCGGGCTGACGTGACGGTCCACGACCGGCCACGGCTGAGGCTGGGAAGAGGTCCCCCCCGTTCGCCGGTGCCAGCCACGGCTGGAACCAGCGACGTGACGTGCCGTGAGGACAAGCACCGGTCTCACCGTGACAGTGGCAGCCTGCAGGTCGCCTGACCGTCGCTCTCACAGAGAGCGATCGGGTACGGCAACCAGCACCAGCTCTTCTGACACTCGAGATCGGGGCCGCTGTGCTCAGTCCAGCCGTTCTCCCACAGCGAGACGGTTCGACCCAGGCCTGCAGCTCGATCGCCAACCGCGGGGTTGACGATCGCCTGCAGCCCTCCAAGCCTGCTGGTTCTGCCAGCGAGCGAGGAGGGGGAGCGTCAAGTCTGCCTCTCCCGTACCTTCAACCTCCTCGGGTTACACCGGGAGGAGCGAGGTATTGAGGAGTGATCGTGAGGGTGCGCCCCTCATGATCCCACCACGACGCCCTACGTGCCAGGCACGGTTCTTGGACCGGCCAGGACGTATGCGCAAGTGGCTGGAGGAGACCGAGAGGGCTGTCGCTGTTCCCCCTTCTTAGGAGGAAGGTTCTCGGAATATGCTCTTGTTCGAAGGGCTTAACGGTCCTACTCTGCAAGAGTGCTGTGACTTCCGAGATCCAGAGGAACTTTGCCGAGGTTATGGCGTTGATTCGTCAGCACAAGACCTCGGGGAAGGATCGCGCCTCCCACCAGCAGAGCCACGTCTCAGCTCGAGTCGTTTTGGGGCCCGAGAGGGAACCCAAATCGACGGTGGGTCTGCCGCGATCGGGAGCTTGCCGACTGTGTTGAACAGGTAGTCTCTCGTCTCCGGACAAGAAGGCTCTCTCAGTTCTGGCCGGTCGAACAAGCTACTTCCACCTCCTCTACTGCGACAGAGGCGTTTCTACGTGTCTTCGGACACCGTATTTCAATACCCCCCTTCGGTCCTCCTGAGAGGTTTCGACCTCGACGAGGGCTGGAATGAGTCGAAGGACGGTATCGGCTCTCTCCTGTCAGGTGTCGATCAGCCCCATCCAGACGACGTTCACAGTGGCGGCAGACCCTTACCTACAGTATGAGTTCGTAACCCTCCTCGGGAAAGCGTTTTCTCCTGACGATACGTTTTCCCAGGCTCTGAGAGGCCATCGCCGTAAGGCGATGGCTGCTCCTTTTCTTCTCAACTGCTAGTTCCGCTGGGAAGGCGAGCCAGTATCCAATTCCTCCCCCCCCCCATTCCCTCTCTCCTTACGGCTACGAGGGAAAGGGGAGGGATCCTACAGAGATTTCTCTGTAAGATCCCACGTTAGGGACTACGCTACCGGGGGGGACCTTCGGGTCCTACCTGACGTAAGCCCCGGTCGTTGAGGAGGGATCCTGCCCCTTTCTCGATTTCTACGGAATCGAGAGGACCACCAGCCGATATCGTTTGACGAATTCGGTTGGGGGTTTCGCAGAGTGCTTAGAATTCTACAGAATTTCTAGCGCACTCAGTGTTCAAGTTTTTTACGATCTCCAAACACTTTGGCGAGACCACGGTCCAAAGTGAGCGAGAATCCCCGATAATTGTTACAGGATAATCGGGAACCTCGCTTATGCTCGAATTCCTGTAATTTCTAGCATTTGGAAGAAGACTGCTGCTGAAAGAAGAGTATCTCACAGTTGGCGATTAACCTGGAATAGAGAAGAACAGACGGGAACTTCCAGTTTGGAGTTTGGCTTGAACTATCGTCTTCGGTATTCTGTTCACCATTGAAGCTTTCCTTTGGGAAAGACTTCTCCTTCACTCTCTTGACTAGAGAACGAAGGCGGTCGATCTACAATCCTTATTCTCATTCCTCGAGGGGAAAAGAATTTGAGGATGGAGGTCGTTGTACAGAACCTACAAATATACGACGTATATTACCCTCGCCACATGATTCTTTTAACAGTTGAATTGTCCGGGGGGTAGGCGCATACTGTAGTTAAACTCTACGGTTTGTGACCGGAGACGAATTGTATCTTAATTGAACTGCAACTCGGGGTTGCCTGCAACCTCCCAGCAGTTATCAGTTTCGATTTTAGATACTTGGTATTGTCACGACAACACCAAATCAGCTTTTGTATTTACCGAAATCCGTTTCGTTTAAATATAATTGCTCGAGCGTATTCTTTATGCTCGATGGTTCTAGCCGAACGCATTCCTTCGTGGAAGGGATTACCTGGCAACTCAGGATGACGAATCACCGAGAGCTACTGCGATTGAACTGCCTGATAGCAGCTCAGTATCAGCTAGGTCTCGGAGATGCACGGTCGGTTACGTCTCTCTCCCCTCCCCTGGTTTTGATTGACTACCGAACCGTATCTCTACCCAACAATCATGGACTTAGGTCTCTGATTAACGGGGATTCTCGCAATAATGAAGGACCATCTACTGCTGTGACGCTCGATTTCATCGCCTTCGACATTGCGAGAATTTTCAACAGAGATATCTCTTGGACTTTCATCTTTCTGTTTACCGCACGGTAACAGGAAGTCTGTACTAGTCTCCCGCTGCATCGCACCGCGATAATGCGAATGATTTTTGCAGACATCTGAGTTTGTCTTCAAAATATCTCGTATTCGCAGGTGTGCAATTATGCATTGTTTCGCCCCGAATTAACAGATGTGTCCGAAGACATCGCCTACTTTCCGACCTGACAGCTCTACTTCCAAATGTTCAGCCCATGAGAAGCAGTTCTTCAGGCAGTATTTCCCTGTGTCTTCATTACTGAAAAGGCGCTCCGCTTCATTGCAACTACGATCCTCACCGGACAGCAATGAATAGCGTTAGCGTTCTCAGTCTTTGTAGCACAGGTTCAGAATCTTGAGAATCCTTCTCTTGATTCAGCTGTGAAGACGTAGGCTGTACACCTTCGTCTTCAACGACACATAGTGTTGTTTCTCCTTAGCTGAGAGTCAACTATACTATGAGATATCTTGCCATCAGGGACCTCGGTCTCTAGAAGGCCATTGACTTTCGCCTATTGGGGCACATGCCTTAAGAGAATCATCACCTCGCCGTCTGGCATCGGTGATGAAACAAATTATTTGTTTAGTCTCTTGGCATAACCCTTTTAAGGCGAAGGTCACGTGACTTGCTCGGGTGCTTGGACAACTTGCCTCCTACCGAACGCAGTCAGTCGGCAGCTGTCAGAGCGCCCAAGTCAGTTACGAACTTCGCTGTGGACTTTAGTTCGGTTGTTCCATAACAGTCTTTTCTTCGTCCTAATGGCTTGTCACAGTACCCATACCATCGGACACCCACCATTGAGTGTCTGTGTCCTATCCACTACCGAGAAGAACTTCACTGCATGGGTGATAGGAGAATGTGAGACACTTCGCTGCAGACGGATAGACCAGTATGGGTACAGGACATCACCGAAGTTGAGAAGAGGGATAGGTCATGCGACCATTCCCTTCTTTTCCTCTGAGGTAATTGCATGACTTTTCCTGCGAAGTCAAGCATCCAGGGGATGGGGATTCGTGACGCTCGATTTTGTACCGAACTTCGTAGCGAAGACTCAGAACCCTTCGGTCCCTGACGTTGCGGTTAGAGTCCTTCACAATCCCCTCCCTAATGGACTTCACCGCCTTCGATGCGAAGGAGATGCTGCTTTGTCCTGTGAAAGCGCGACCACGCTTTCTGAAGAAACTTGACATCCCAGGCTGAGTGTTTGAAGACTCTTCGTCAGCAACCAAGATGACCTAGAAGTACACTCCCTCGAGTTACACAAGAACTTCTCCGTGGCGCAGGTACTGAAGGCAGGGGTCTGGTACAACCAGACCACTGACACCTCCTACCTTTTGGATATTGCCCACAGGTCCTTGGATCGTTTTCCTTGGGACCCGTGGTGTCTGCTCAACACGTGTAGCTAACCCAGACCCTAGCAGGCTGAACAGCATCGAGTCCTGGTGTGACTGTAAGATAGATACGTGAATGAGAGTGACTGGCTTCTCTCCTATCTTTTTCTCCCTCTCTACCTGTGGGTAGAGGGATACGGTCATCACCTTGCTGGATAAGGACGAGATGCAGGTGAGCTACTCGACAAGAGCCCCATCCTATCCCTTTCACTAGGGATGGGAGCCAATTAATCCACCACTTCCTCCTACAAGGGGGGGGGAAGTGGATGCCAACAAGAGACAAACCATAACTTTATGTTGCCTCTTTGCAAATAGGAACTTGTTTCTTTTTTGCTGGTACGAAGAGATACGCTTGCCTCTCTCTTAGTACTTGGTCCAGAGGTTCTGACCATTGATCCTGCGGTGCACACCCCCCCGATCAATCGGACAGAGGCTTGGATCCCTCCTCGCTCTTACGACCAGGGAGGCATTCCAAGGTTGGGCGAACACCAGTCTGTTCACAAAAGACTCAGATTCCTCCCACCAAGAAGTGAGTCTTCCTATTGTAAAAGGACCGAGAGGTTTGTATCTGTGTCGGAACAAATGACAATTTGTCCAAAATTGCATTTTTCCTAACTATACAAACCTGAGGTCCTTTTACACATAGTCCCACCTCATGCCACCCCTCACTCTGCAGTTTTGCTTGGGCCAAAAGCAAAAGTGATTGTTTACCTTCCAGTCGTGCGCGCGCGCCTGTCGGACAAGCAGTTAACTACCGAACCCCTTGTTCGAAAGCTTACGACCAATCCAGCTGCCGCTAGTAACCTTCCTATTGTAAAAGGACCTCAGGTTTGTATAGTTAGGAAAAATGCAATTTTGGACAAATTGTCATATTACAATGTATATTTACGTACTGTAAATGTAAGGTTAACTGATATATGCTGAATTAACGTATTGTTTTAATCTTCTTCTTCCCAGCTAGTTCCCATTTTTATATGGGGTCGCCGTTTCGGATGAGCCGTTTCTATTCTCCTATTCTGCGCTTCTGCCTCATCAATTCCCTTCTCATGTAAGTCTCCTCTCACACAGTCCTTCCATCTCTTTCTTGGTCTCCCTCTTCTTCTTCTTCCTTGCACCTCCACCCCCATAGTATGTCTCCCAGCGTGGTCCTCATCTCTCCTCAAACAGGTGTCCATACCATCTCAGCCTCCCCTCCTGCACTTTCTTTGATACTTCCACCACCTTAGTCGACCCCCTTATGTAGTCATTTCTGATCCTATCCTCTCTTGTCACCCAGACATCCACCTAAGCATTCTCATTTCTGCCACATCCCATCTTCTTCTGCTCTGTTTTTCTCATGCTTGCTGTTTCCGTACCATACAGCATTGCTGTTCTTACCACAGTCTTGTGAAATTTTCCTTTTAACCTAAGCGGCACTCCTTTTTTGTCACAAAACCAACCACCTCCAGGAGGCCAGCCTCTACCAGGTTGTTCCAGCCTGCCTTGGACCCCGATGTTTGCCTTACTTTTCTTCCATACTTCCTCCAGCGTTAACAAAAAGATCCCAAAACTTAACTTCTTTATCAAACTCTCCTTATTTGCTGCTCCCACCAAGCTGAATACTTTCTCTATCCATCCCCAGTCAGTGGTTTTACCACCATATCTTCTGTCTTAGAGTTACGTTATAAATGCAATCATGGCATTTATTTCGCTTGCTATAAGATCGGAAACATTTGTTATTTTCAAGTTTGAAATTCGATGGAACCGTTGGACTTCCCTCACGACTGTTCCCCGCCTGGGTTTATTCCTCCCTCTCTCTCTCTCTTCTCTCTCTCCTCTCTCTCTCTTCTGAACTCGGGATCAACTTTACGACAAAGAAAGTGTTTATGGCCAGAGAATATACGATCGTGTGTGCTTGTTATGTCTTAGGCAACAATTAAAGAAAATAAACGAAAATGAGAGGTTTGAAAAATTGCCAAAACGTAAGATTTATATATATTATATCGATAATATTATATATTTATATATAATTATATATATATATAAATATCTAATTATATATATAATATATAATTTAATAATCTATACGAAAAATACGACTGGATAATTAAATAAACAATAGCTATCGCTGTTTGTGCTGGTTTTGTGGAGAATTATGATGAGAGAGAGAGAGAGAGAGAGAGAGAGAGAGAGAGAGAGAGCAATTGCCTCAACCTTCTAGAACTCAGCCTTTACTTAAAGTATTCACCATTTAATTTTCAAGCGAGTCCATTAAAATAATATTAGAATACAAAAGACGACTGCTGGTAGAATTGAATCTGATATATATATATTATATTAATACTATAATATAATATATATATATTCATATACTATATATATCATTCTTACAGCAGTCTCTTTTGTATTTCTATAGTTAAGATTAATGACTCGCTTGAAAACATTAAATGGTGAATACTTGTTAAGGCTTGATTTCTAGAAGGTGAGGACAATTCTCTCTCTTTCCTCGCTCCTATCTCTCTCTCTCAATAATTCTACAAAACGCAGGGAACAACAAGCGATAGCTATTGTTTTATATATCCAGTCGTATTTTCCTCTTGAAAACGGTAGAAGATGCCATGAGTGAAATCGATCAGTTTATTTGAAAGATATAAAAAACGTGGATGTCGGCGAAGAAAACTTCTAAAACTCAGGTGAAGACAAAACGGGAGTGTATGCTATCTGGATCTGCTAGGTGCACTAATGAAAATCGTGAAGGACACTTCAAAGAATAAGATATTGGATCGGTCATCCATAAGCATTGTAGCGGTAGTGAGGAATTTATTTGGTTGAGCTGTTGATGACCTTCGGTGCGTCAGCCCACTATACTGTAATCATGAAATGGGTTAAAAATGTCCATATGCCAAAACAACGGGCTTGTTCACCTGGGCATCCGTAATAACACGCAAATATAAGCAGAGAAATGAGAGAAATTAAAAAACAGAAAAAAATAAAGGAGGGTATGCAGTTAAACACAGTAAAAGCAAAGTGTTAGTAGCGAGTTTTCAGTCCCCTACTAAGTAAATGCAACATTTGCCCCGATTCATTCCCTTTACTGGAAAAAATTCAAAGGAATAATTTAGTTTTCCAATCCATTGACCATGTGTCGGTTTGTCCGGCTCAGTATTATGGTATTGGTGCGACCTGAGTGCTTACACTAGTCGCAACTATCTTGGCGGACGTGCTCACGGGTATTACGGTTGTCAAAAATTGGAAACCAGCTGGAAGGAAGGAAGTTTGCTATAGATACTGTTGCGTCTTGTAGTTTTGTAAGTATCTGGAAGTTTGTTTTGTTTCATGGGAATGCAAACTGTTTCTGTTTTCGATGGACCAGCTTGTTTAAGGAATGCTTATTTTCCATTTACAGAATGTCCTCGTTGCACCCGGTGGTGTTGGCCAGAAAGCAAGTCGGCTCGGTGGGTGAGTTACCAGGTTATTATGTGCTTTAAATTATCCTTGGGAGTTGGGAAGGTAAAGCAGAAAAAACTGCAAACAGGTTTCATACATACATACACACACAAACACACACTCATGTACGTACCATGATTTGTAGTATCCTGCACAAATCGTTAATTATCCCTAATCTTCCTGTTTCGTTTAAGGGAAGGAATTTCAAACATTTGTTTAGTTTGCTAAATCCAACAATTTTGTTTTTTCCCTTTTAAACTTTTAAACTGTTGAATCCCCACCAGTGGTGAAATGCGTGGTACTTTTTCTCTTGGTTTATCAAAATATATAAATATATATATATATAATATATATATATATAAAGTATATTAAGATAATATAATATAAAGCGGAATCCCCACAGGAAAATAGATAGTCAGAAAATCCAAGCGCTTTCGTCTTTACTCAGACATTGTCAAAGGAGTTAATGAAGTACAATTGGAGAGAAAGGTCTCAGGTACAAAACAAGATTCAAGAATACCAGATGGGTTAATTGTCAAAAGGGTTAAAATTAAAAGAGATAATCCAGGGAATTATCGGATACTCACACGGTCCCAACAACCTCTAACCGAAATTACAAAGTACCTTTACAGTCCAAAACAACATGTAAAAAACTGAATATAATAATTTTGTTAACTTAATTTATTTCTCTACAACCTTTTCATTAATGAAAGCATCAACGTTTAAATAAACCAAGACTTAAATTTAGAACATTTTCTATTATTTGACTTGATGAAACAAGATTCAATGACATTCCTTTTTAACTGTGTCACTTACATGGGATAAGGACTCTTGCTGACTCCAGTTAAGTTAATAGGATGGTCTAAATCTCTCATAATGTACGAATAATAATGCATTGCGATATTTCTTGCCCAGTTCTCACAGAATATGATGTTGTTTGAGTCCCGTTGGTGAAAGAAGATTTACCGGTCTGTTCCGTAATTGGAACTTTATCACCACTTTTTGCAAGGAATTTCATAATATTGCAGCCTGGAAGATCCTAGGAGGAATTTTTTATTAATTAAACTCTATTGACAATTAAGTACTTGCAAAAAAACTGAAAAAAAAAACCCAAAAAAAACCCATTTATGTTGTAAAAAGCTTTGTAAAATTCTAGGAATATCTAAAACCCTTTCATCATTCGGGTAATTTTAGGAATGTTATGCTTACTAAATTCAAGTTTGGTCATTAGTTGAAAAAATAAAAATGTTTTTCTAGCTCTTTTCCATGCCCACATCTATAAAAAATCCTTGGGGTATTTAAAAGTTTCAATGGCCAATATCATAAAGTTTTAATTTCCAGCGTTCAATTAAAACTGCGGGAGGCTACAGACATGTGAAGCCCTTCGGAACATACCCAGAAAAAAACAGAGAATTTAACATTTTGAATGGTGATTGGCAGTAGTAATGACCAAAAAAGAGGCAATGTATGTTGAATTTTCGAAAAGGACTGAAAAGGTGAAAATTTCTGGTCATTTTCTATGGACAGTTACATCAAGAAAATTCACCGATTTACAATTTCTTTATCTTCCTCCTACCAGTTAACTTTTATAGAAGGGACCTAAATTATTGAGAGTTTAAATTAAGGAATTCCATGGAGATTTTTGTGAACTGGGCCCAAATTACAGAAGAATATCCACATATCTAAACCAAAATAACTTTTTGGGGCAAAAATTCTTGGGTAAGAGTTTTGTCTCAAAAAAACTTCCATGTGAAATTATGAGCTAAGGACAGGAGATAAGGGATTACCCATAGCTTATGCCAAACTTTGTACAAAAAATTCCCCATTAAAACAAAATTACTTATCGTTTTGCTACATAACCTTCTGAGACAATAAGAGGTTTGCTACACTTCAAGGGCGGAATGTCATGGACGTTTAATTCCTCCCCTCAAATATTCAAGTAAGTCTTCTTACAGGCACTTTTGTAAATAAAGAGAAAAACAT
>NC_087211.1:5105303-5150303 GCF_015104395.2 Macrobrachium nipponense | reverse complement strand
CTTCCAGGTCTCCTCTTGACTTCCTGTTACTTTCATGGCCTCCTGAGGATTCGTTCAAAACACACTCTAGCTGCTTGTTCCTTGAATGAAACTCCCTGAACAGTGTCGTATTCTCGATCTTTCCTCAGCATCACTGCAGGAGCACCGTTCGGTATCAATTGACCCTTCTGGCATGATTTCCTTCCTGCATTGTTTTCTACATCGTTCCCACCAAGTGCCAACAGATTGCCAGGGAAGCAAAGTTCCATGGATGGTACCTTATTCACCCAAATTATTGATACGGTACCAGTACTTGCCTCACTGAATTTCATTCAATATAACAAATTTCTTAGACTATAGTCCACTATAGCCATTGGCGTTTGTTAAGAAAACGAGTTCCCAAGTATATCATCCCCATTTTTCCTTGGGGTACGTGTCTGGGTGGTGAACATTCTCAACTGGGTTTGTTTTCCATTTCCCGTTTAAGTTACTTATAATTAGGGAGTCTACGAAAGGTCCCCAACTGACCCAAATTCCTTGGCACTGGGAAATTGACATTTCTCTTCTTTTCCAAGAAACTGAGATCTTACAAGGTTCCTCGCTCCTTCCCACTAAGATGGACCAATCGGCCTTTTGTGACCCCTGAGGGTTCCAGGAGTTGACACTGAAAGCCAGGGGCCTGTCCTAGGGTATTTCAGGTTACCAGTCCTGTTTTCTTTCCATTTTTGATGAAAGCGTTTTGGGATCCATCCCTCATCCAAAACTGGGGCGACAAAAACCATAACCGCCAAAAGGGACTTCCCTGCCAAGCGAAATGTTTGGAGACCATGTATCTGTTTTAATGGAATATAGAAATCAACGACAAAACCACGTTATCTTGTTGTCAGGGAGAAACGACTTCCACATTCTCTATGACGCCAATAGGGAGCTAAATCGCCCAAAAAACACTGGTCTTCGGCTTGTGTTAGGCTCCAAATTCTTTTATGTTCTTGGTCAAAGGCCCAAGTCCACGGCAAGCATCAAAGGGCGTTCATTTATGGATTTAAGGCAGGTTTCATTTGCACATTCCTAGGACCCAACTCCGTGAATAGGTCATTGCATTTACTACATTGATCATGCACTAGGCGTTGCAGATGCCTTCGGTTGATCCTCGAAGAAAGGTTTTGGCGTCTTCATCTTCTGTCACCAGGCCAAAAGGTGGCCATGTAGGGTTTGTATCATTCCAAACGTCAGAATTACCTTATCTAGATAAACTTGCCAGTTCATTGAATACTAGTTACATGAACCTTTCCTTTTCTCGTCGTCTGTTTTTCATGGTCATCAATAACTTCGTTAACTCTTCTAATTCCTTTTCCATCTTTTCCTTATTAAAAAGAGGCTATTTCCTTCTCTCGCATCGCTTACTGCCTCTTCTATAACGTTGTCGACTGTATTTTCCTTGGCGTGAAGTTTCTTCTCCTTGGTTTTGTTACTTCCTCTTCTATTTTGCTTGTCGGCTTCTTTTTCTTTTCTTAATAATAGAACTTGCATCTTCAAAACTCGGTTCGTTCACTCTTAGGAACCATTTGTTCCTTGGTAAGCGATTCTGCAATCTTCAAAATATCCTCTCTGGCCCTGTAAAAAGACTTTCCTTTCCTCACAGAAAGGCTTGTTTCTGTCTCGTTAAATTCTTCTTGGGTGTGCCTTCACATTGAAGAGTTCTATTTTTGCCTGACTGAAGGTGCTTCAGTTTCTTCACCCCGAAAAACTTTTTTTTTGGCAGTAAAATAAGAGATCCATTTTTTCTCCTATCCAGCTTCATGTCTCTGCATGCGACAGACATTTTTGTCATTGTTTAAGGATCTCTCTGGTCTTCACTGAGAGACCTTCTTTTAGCTTGTGTTGGAATTTCCAGTCCTTCCAATGTGTTTCTTTTTTGCAATATGGCCTCTCTTTCTTTGAAAAACAACAAACAAGAACTTTTTCCTTCTTGAGGCAGTTCTTGTCGTGCTTGATATCTTTCCAATGCTCGCAGTTCTTGGTCGTGATTCTTCCAACTCGAACAGTTTATCCGTCGGGCTGCTAACTTCAAGAAAGCCGCCTTTCTATCCAAGCCGTTTCCTTCTCTCTGATGCAAGCTTTCTCTGATTTGTTTGGTAGTTCCAAGGTGGTAACGATGTCGTCGAAACCTCAGTTTCGTCGTAACAAACATCTCCTCAGATTTGGTTCACTTCTGGTTCGTCAGGGAGCCAAAACAATAGCACAGCTTGGTCTCCTCCCCCAGAGTGAACCTCGACGTTCTTCGTCTCGTCGTCAAACGGTACCTTGTCAGTAGTCCATATTTTAACATCATCAAAGCTTTTGTTCGTCGTCAGGCACCTCATACTTCATTTCTTTCCGGATGCTTGGGTCAGGACGAGTCAATTATTCAATTCGTTGGTGACGGGAATTCCAATGTAACCTATTATCACTATAAACAAATAAACCTTTAAAATGGTCCAAACAAAAATAAAATGATTAAGCGTTCAAAAAAACATTTTCATTGGTCTGCTGGTGAGATATATCAGAGATAACCCTTCGTTCTGAAAAATGGCCGCGGGTCTCCAAGGGAGGTCTCCAAGGAAGCCGCTGGAGAAGCTTCCCTTGGCTCCGACGGAAAGGAAAGGGACTTCTCGGTTCCATTGCTGTTGGATTCCACTGAAGCCTTGGAACGGTTCTGAGGGGTAACCGTGTAGTATGTATCATACGTACGTACCACATCAGACTGAAACTCATATTAGTTGGTACATGCTATTGAAGTTTTTGGAAAAACTTTCTTTTTTTGTTAATATAGGTTCGTACGTATATATGAACAATTATATATATAATATAATATCTATCTATCTGTTATATAATATATAATATATAATTATATATATATTATATATTATATATTATATCTATATACATACATTACCCAATACATTCGCACACGCACACGACACATATGTGTGTGTTTTTGTGTGTGCCGTGCAACTTTATAGTGATATATCAGATATATATATATTATATATAATATATTATATATATATTATAATATATATATATATATATATATATACACATTGTCTACAATATAAACCAAAAAAAAGTAAAAATCAAAAACACTTCCAAAGCATTGTACCAACAAATAATATTGGAGTTCAGTCTGCTGGTGTTACGTACGTATGTTCGTACCTAACATACATACCAGAAAACGTGCCCGAAGGCTTTCAGTGGAATCCAATGGACAGGACATATGGCCTTCGCTGCAAGACCAAACTCTGCCACCGCAATATTGCCCTCGTGACCTTCCGTATTACATATGAAGCGACTCTCATAAAACGGAATATAAAGGAATTATTAGATTATTATTATTATTATTAGTTATTGATTATTATTATTATTATTATTATCAGATTAACCTAATTCATATGGAACGGAAACCCAAACCCCATAGGGACCATCAACATGTAATTCAGCTTCCTAAGAATATAGTGTTTATTATTATTATTGATTATTTCTTATTATTATTATTGATTATTTTATTATTATTTAGTTATTATTATGATATTATTATTATTAAGAAGTGTACGATAATCAAGTATGGAAAATAAGGCCAAGCAGAAGGGGACCATTGACTCGATATATGTATATATATATATAATTAACATAATATATATATAGATAATATAGATATATAATAATATAATTATATAATATATATAATATGGTATATTCTATATAATATATATATATTTATATATATCTACTAATTACATTGCACACTGGCACACCAAACAACATTATGTGTGTGTTTTTGTGTGCGTGTGCATAATTATATATATATATATATCTATATTATATATAATAATATATATGTATAATATATATATTAATATATATTAACTATATGATATATATTATATATATAGTAATATATAATAATTATTATATATATATATATATGTATAATATATCTATCGAGTCAATGGTCCCTCTGGCTTGGCTTATTCCATCATGATTATCGGGTGCATCTTCTTAATAATAATAATAATAAAATAATAATAAAATAAATAATAATAATAATAATTAATAAACACTATATTTTCTTAGGAAGCCCCTGAAATTACATGTTGATGGAGTCCCTATGGGCGAGTTTGTTGTTCCAATATGAATTAGGTTAATCTTGAATAACTAAATAAATTAAATAATAATAATAATTCTTTAATTATGCCTTTTATGAGAAGTGCTCTTCATATGTAATAAGGCGGTCACTAGGGCAAGTATTCTGCGGCAGAGTTGGTCTGAAGCGAAGGCCATATGTCTGTCATTTTCTATGGTTGTT
This sequence comes from Macrobrachium nipponense, assembly GCF_015104395.2. Taxonomy (NCBI): domain Eukaryota; kingdom Metazoa; phylum Arthropoda; class Malacostraca; order Decapoda; family Palaemonidae; genus Macrobrachium; species Macrobrachium nipponense. Next base: position 5,145,979 of record NC_087211.1, on the reverse strand, counting down.
TATTTTTTCGGTTATTATTTCCTGGTTCGTAATTGGTGACGAGACCTATCTGTCTGGTACCAGCCCTCCTTAAACACCTCCGGCCGCTGTTTTGACATTTTTTTTTTTTAGGCTAATTTTTCCCATGTCATGGCCTTTAATTAAGGTTATACCCTGGGGCTGCTATTATGTATTTAATTTTTAGTGTTTTCTTTTTTTTTTGGTTTTTTGAAAGTCTAGGTGATTAGTAGTGATATAAAAATAAACGGGTATAGGCTCAAAACTAAAACATCATTAATATCATTGGCCACATGTACCCCACCATTTTTTAAGCATTTTGTATCTAGCAATAGCAGCCCTACTTATTATTATCATAAATGTGTGTAAAAACAATTTATGTTGCCCACATGAAAATTACATTTTAAGTATCTGTTATTATAAACGTTAGCCAGCCCACTTACTTATTATTATGAATTATTAATTATTATTATTATTATTAATTATTATTTTATTATTATTATTAGGGAAGGATGCCATTTCTTGAGGGCAGTAGCGTTGAAATATTATGGCTGTTTCAACGGACATTTGACTTTATATAGAATCTTCTTCCAATTCTCTTATTGTCTTTTTCTCATCAGGTTACGTTGCTGATAGAAAAGAAAACAATAAGGAGGAACTAGGAAGATTCTATATAAATTAAATGCCCGTTGAAAACAGTATAATTAAAGTTATTATTATTATTATATTGATTAATTATTATTATTATTATTGGATTATTATTAATTGATTATATTATTATTATTTTATTAATGGTGGCCACAGTTTTTTTGGTTCAACCAAGACTAAAACTCCTCGAAAGCTGCCCCATAATTTTCAGGAAAAAACATTAAACACTTTATCGAAGTAAAATGAAGGAAGCTGAATCAATTGTAAGCATGAAATAACGATTAGCAAACAGAAGTGAATGAAAAAGTATCGGAAATTGCTTAGGTAATAGATAATAATCGAGGGAAAAAACTAATAGTGTGTGTTTGTTGAAGGTAATCGTTTAAATAAATGTGATCGTTATATACAAAGGTGTTATCAGTAGTTTTTATGCCATTAAAGAATAAAATGTCAACTAAACTACTTACATGGTTTTATACTTTTGTCGCGTTTTGATTTTGAATTTAGTAAAATTTTTTTACATTGGTTTCAATTAGTGGACATAATGACGGTTTGTTTCCAAATTGGAGATGATGAAACCTTGTGAGCAAAAGGTTCATTGAGAAAAAAAAAATAATGGACTTAAAATATCAGTTATTTTGGAGGGGAATTTTTCCTACGGCTTTTAAAATAATGAGAAGCCATTAGGGGGAAAAACAGGCGGTTGGTAATAAGTAACGGGGAAATGATTCTACACAACTCTTCATAGAGGGGCTTAAGAGATTATAGCCATTTTATTTTATTTTTCCAGTATAGTAACGTCAGTATAGACTTTTATCAAAGTCAGGGTTCCCGTTGGGCTTTCTTTGTCCTCTTCCCCTTCCCCACTCTGCCAACAAGGAATCAGGGGAAAACATATTTCTGGTGAATGACAAATTCATTTATCGATGTAGTTCCGATCCCACGATAAGCTTGTAGGTCTTCCTCGATGCTAGGTGGGACCAATTGGTTCCTAGCCACAGTAGAAATAATCTGATCCTTCGGGCCAGCCCTAGGAGAAGACTGCTATAGTAGTTTCACATCAACCGTGCATTTGATGGTGCAGGCCGCCAGCCCCTTGACAGACCGCTCCTTGATTGGCTGTTGATAAGCCAATGACAGGGGCTAGGAAAACTTTCAGTTACCTCGAGAGGAGTTCAACCTAGGCAGGATGGATTGGCCTCCACCTCTCCTGAAAGATGTATTACCATCAGAGGAGGTGGAAACATACGTAGATTCCTTACCCATGTCCACTCTCGAGCGCGACTGAGAGATTTCCAGCCTTTGTCATTGGCTTAATTAACAGCCAATTAGGCGCGTTGTAAGGGACTCGGGCCTACACATCAAATGCATGCCGGTTTATTGTGGAAATCTACTATAGTCAGACTCAGTGGTCTGGTTTAAGATATAGTTACTCTTGGTCCTCTCTCTTGAGTTGCAGCTCGTCAACACTACCCTTCGCAACGCGGCAATGAAAAGTAACAACGGGTCGCTATTCCTTGGCAGTATAGCTTGAATAACCAAGAAAGGCAAGCATGACTGAACCCTAATCCGGATAATGCGCGGTTTGACGGAAAAAAAATAAGTGCAAGTTAATACGCTCCGATCCCCTCCGCTGACTCAGAGATCTGTGATCTCTGTGAGATAAGAATAAGTAAATGTCAAGCAGGAGAATCTGGGGTGGCTGACTCTGATTCTGCTGAACTGTGTGTCACAGAGAGAGAGAGAGTCGAGAGAGAGAGAGAGAGTAGAGAGAGAGAGAGAGAGGGATGGAAGAGAGAGAGAGGACCGCCGCTCTTCTGAGAGTTGGTGATTGCCCAGTTTAACCTTCTTCAGTCGATTGCCCAAAGCACCTAGAAATGGTGTTTTGAGGAATAGTTTAAAAGAGAATACAATGGAAGTGGTGGACTTTGAGCTGTGTTAAAAACTCTTAACAGGAATATTTAAAAAAAAAAAGAATATAATGGAAGTGGACTTCTGATATATATATATATATATATATATATATATATATATATATATATATATATATATATATATATATATATATATATGTATAACTGAATCACGAAAGTTAGGAACGTGATAAATCCATAAATAAAGATAAATGCCACGAAGAAAAAATAAACGAAGGAGTCTGCAAGATCTTTCGACTTGAAAGTCCTTTACTGAAGCAGATACTGACAAAAATACGAGAAAAGACAATTACAAGAAGGTTCGTATAACTGACAGGTAGGGATTATAAAGGGATTAGTAACTAGAAATCCGACACACCTGGAAGATAAGAAACCTTCCCAAACAAGCATATACAAGGGTGCAATTAAAGGTTTAAGACAATCATCTCATATACAATCTCCAGACAAGTAAGGATTATAGGGGTGACAGCTATTCGGAACCCTGGTAAACAAAAACCATATTCACAAAACATGACAGACATACATTACAATAAAATTTAATAACTCTAAGGCAAAACTGATTTTTGATTTAAGTCAGTAATTATATATTTGAGGTCATTCTTAAACACATAGTTTACAGATGACAAGGGGTTTCTAAATGAAAAAAGGCCACGACTAACATTGAAATTACAATGAAAAGTAAGTTGTATTAAAGCAGATTCTAAAAGATTTCGTGATAAGACATCTCTTGACCGTGCAATTACTGAACTGTCAATCCAATTAATTCGGTGGTTGTTTTCACTTAAATGAATAAAAATAATGCATTAGATTTTTGCCCAGTTTTTACAGAGTATTTTATATTTGCTGGCTTAGCCTTACTTCTAAGCCCTTGCTGACTGCCCTCCGAGATAGAATGAGGGACAATCCATACATGAATTTTATATATTATGTTGTTGCTTTCTCTGGGGCCATTTTTTATTAACATTCTTTTTTAGTGTGTTATTTATAGGAAGAAACAAGGTTGACATTAAAAGCTTTTAACAATGGTTTAATGGTTTCAAATCCGTTAAAATAAGGCAAACTGAGAATGTTTCTTAGAATTTTCTTTCTGTGTGTTATTTTCAGTATAAAACTTTTTTGTGGCTTTATTATAACAAATGTCTAATATATGTGAAGGATAGCATAAATCTTTCCCTATTTTTCTTATGTATTCAATTTTCTTGATCCAAATATTGTGGACTGACAATTCGCAATGCTTGTAAAAACATTGATATTTTTATATTAAGATGGTGGCCTGAGAAGAGATGAACATAAGTTAATTGTTAGTCGGTTTCCTATAAATACTGAATTTACATTGAAATGGTTCTCTATGTATCAAAACGTCTAAGAAAGGGAGGCAATTGTCTTTTCTAATTCTAGAGTAAACTTAATCGATGGTACCTGGTTATTTAATTTAGAGAGTAAATCATTTACATCAATACCGACAGGAAGAACAGCTAAACAATCATCAACGTAACGATACCACTTTACAGGAATATGAATGATATTAGGTAAGTAGCGTTTTTTCAAAGAATTCCATATACAGGTTTGAGAGCAATTGGTGATAAAGGATTTCCCTATTGCCATGCCAAAATTTGTTGATAAAATTCACCTTGAATATAAACTTGCAATCACAAATGCACAAACTCGTGAGTGAAATAATGTGACTTATAGGTAGAGGGTAATTCATGCTGAGTTAGTTCATTGCTAAGCTATTCTAAAATAGAGTCTATAGGGACTTTAGTAAAAAGAGAAACATACGTCAAAACTAACGAATCTATCAGTAGGGCAAAGAGCAATTTTGTATAATTTATCAACTAAATCTAGAGAATTATATATATGAGAATCGGAGATGGTTCCAAGTAAGTAACGGGGACAAGATCTTAGTGATATATTTCGAGAGTTTATATGAAATTGAACCAACAGTACGTAATAGGCCGCATAGGGTTATTTTCTTTGTGCGTTTTGACTAATCCATATAACTAAGGTAGCGAAGGAGATTTGACTGACAATTTGCCTAAGTAGTTCTGTTTTATCTTTAAGGATACTTTTTCACTATGCTATTGAAGTTTTTTGTTTTTTATGACTTGATCAAGAAGATTATTTTTTGTTAGTTTTTTATAAGTCACATCATCATCCAGTAGGGCTTGCATACGTGATATGTAGTCAGCTTTATCTAAAATTACTATACTATTTGACTTATCAGCTTTTGTTGATGCGTTTATTTTCCTTCGTGGCATTTATTTTCTATATATATATATATATATATATATAGATATATATATATATATATATATATATATATTGTTATGAACTTCACGATGGCTCTGAAGTTAAGGTTCTTTTGGACCTGATATTTCAGATCAGTACCACTAAAAGAGTATGATCCCTGACAAACCAACACTTAGAGTAAACAACTCAGAGGAGGATACACCAAACCACAAACTAAAGATTAACAATAATTTATTTCTTAAAGATTACCACAACAAAGAACCCCTCTGAAACTGAATAATGGGGGGTAAAAGCACAACAAGCACACACAATACCAAATCAGTCACTTCTTCAGTCGCCTACCTAACTATCATGCCAAGGAATAAGAGAAAGTAAACACTGGAAGTAAGAAAAAAACACTCTTTCCCTAGCATACGATAGATGGAGATTCAAAGGGGGGGGGAAACCTTAACCTATATCTTAACCTAAATCTTCACAAATCAGTTTTAACAAAGTACATTGTACTAAATACATACTCAGATAACAGTATAAAACATGAATAACTCAATAGGTCGAGTCCATAAAGTAACACTCAAAACTCTCCAAGGGCCTCTTATATAGTTAAATGCCGACGCTGACGCACCACTTATTTTCGTGTAAAGACGTCTTTACTAAATGAGGGGTTGCTGCTCCAACACATGAAGAAATAAAATTAATAAAGCTAATAATAATAAAGTGGGCTTACTCTTCTCCGCCACTAGAGGGCCTCCTCACGACTCCAGGGGCGCAGTGTTCGTTAGGCAGAGGCAGGGGATTACAGGGCGTATATTACGCTGCGCACTACGGGCCAATCCCACGAGAGCAATTGCTGAGCCTCCTCCAACAATAAAGGGCTGTAGAAATCCTCGGTGAGGCACAAAGTCCAAGCCTCCAACAACAGAGCCCAAGCAATCCAGCTTCGGACAAAGGGCATGAGCACACAGGGTCACTCTTTAGTGACGCAACACGATGCAGGTGTGCTAAAGGAAGTATCCTCCACCCAAAATAAGTGCACTGACATAGACTGCCAATAAAATAGCACACTGGTCCTTCTACGGTGGAGCCGAGTACAAGAACTCTTGAACTAATGCCACAAGGCCCCCTCGAAAGCTCCGGGAGAGGGTCAATATGACGTGGCACAGACGACGGAAGCCAAATCACCATCACAAACATGAAAAAAAAAAGAAACAAACTTCATGGGCGGAGTACCAATATAAAACTAATAACAACCATTAAGGAGAGGCAAAAGACCCATATCCAGTGTTCAGAGAGAAAGTCAAAAGAAAACTGGATTAAACTAGAAAAACTTTCTTTAAAAAGGGGCCATCAAAACTTAATAAATTGAAAACGTTTAATTTATAATACCTCCTCCCAAAACCAAAAGGGAAAATTTTTTTTTTTTTTTTTTTTTTAGGTCAAAAACTAAAAAAAATGGCAAAACTTAAATTAATTATTTCAAATACTCAAAACTAGTTACTTTAAAATTACTAGAAATAAATCAAACATAACTAATACAGAGTCAAACAAGAGAAATTAAACAAACCAAAACCTGGCAAGGTGAAAAAGTCATTAATACCTAACCTAGAGACCAAACTACAGCCTTACTCCCTACTCTTAAAAAGACCTAGATAAAAACTTCACTGGTATAACATTATCCTTCCCTGCTATATGCCTAATTTGATGGTCATATTCCTGCAAAAAGAGACTTCACCTAAGCAACCTCATATTTTTTTCCTTAAACCGTTGGATAAACACTAGAGGATTATGGTCTGTGTAGACCATAATAGGATGAAGTGATGAACTCAAATAAACTGAAAAATGAGTTAGAGCTTTTATTAAACATAAGGCTTCTTTTTCAATAGTTGAATATCTCGTCTCTGCCGGTGATAACTTCCTCGAAAAGTAAGCGACGGGGTGAACCATCCCTGCATCATCCTCCTGGAGATGAACCGCTCCAAGTCCCATGTCACTCGCATCTGTCGCTAATCTGAAGGGGAGATCAAAATTTGGAGATTGCAGCAAAGGATAATTAGTCAAGACTGCCTTTAACTTTTCAAAGGCTTCTTGGCACTCCTTGGACCATACAAACCTTACTCCTTTCTTTAATAAATTTGTTAAAGAAGTTGCAATTTCAGAGAATTCTTTATAAACCTCCTGCAGTACCCAACCATTCCTAGGAACCTCCTAACCCTCTCCTATTTTGAGGAGCAGGAAAGCTAGCTACAGCTCTACATTAGCTTTCTTAGGAGCAACTTTGCCCAGACCTACCTCATGTCCAAGATACAAAACTGTGGCCTGAGCAAAATCACTCTTCTCAAGTTAACTACCAAACCAGCTTTCCTCAAAGCCTTAAACAAAGCTTTCAAGTCTTACCAAATGAGAATCCCAATCATCACTATATATAACCAAATCATCAATATAACACGACGCAGCCCTTCCAATCCTGAGTGATACGATTCATCAGTCTTTGGATGGTGGTAGCCGCATTTTTCATTCCAAAGGGCATGACTTTGCATTCATATAAACCGTCACCTGTAACGAAAGCAGAGATTTCCCTCGCACGAGGGGAAAGACCAACCTGCCAATACCCTTTCAGCAAATCTAGCTTTGTAATAAACTTGGCAGACCCAATTCGGTCAATACAATCTTCCACCCTCGGCAAGGGAAAAGAATCTGTCTTGGTCATCTCATTGACCTTCCTGTAATCAAAGCAAAGTCGGTGTTGGCCTCCTTCCTTCTTAACTAACATGATCCGGGGAACTCAAGGACTACAACTTGGTTTAATTAAATCATGGTCTAACATATAGCAGACCTCCTCCTGAACAATCTTCTTCTTGACAGGGTTAAGCCTATATGGGCACTGTTTAATGGGCTTAATGTCCCCAACGTCCACGTCGTGGTCCAAACATTCGTCTACCTGGCGCGTCCTGAAACAAATCTTTATACCTGTGGATAATATCAATTAAAGCTTCTGATTTCTCAGAATTCAAATGCTGAAATTTAATATCAATGTTACTTAAAATATCGGAATTGCTTGACAAAGCATCAGGATTAACAGACATTTTCTTGTTAACCATAGGATTCTCATCTACCTCTACAGACACTACTGCAATTGCATCTACTACTACTGGTTCTACCTGATCTACATCTCTACTAATAAAAGGCTTTAACATATTTACATGACAAATACGAGAATTTTGTCTCAAATAATTTACATCATTAATCTTTTTCAGCACCCTCCATGGGCCTGAAAACTGAGCTTTCAGCGGATTACCTGGTATAGGCAGTAAAACTAATACACGATCTCCAGGCTTAAAGATACGAACCTTGGTACCAATGTCATAATTAGACTTCATTACAGACTGACTTTTATGCAAATTCTCTTGAGCAAAATCCCAAGCTCTCCTCAGTTTCCCCTGTAAATTAGAACATATCTAATACATTAACTTCAGATGTCTCTCCTTCCCAATGTTCTCTACCACCTCAAGAGGACGTGTATACGATGGGCAAATACAAGTTCGAAAGGAGAGAAACCCAAAGACTCATTAGGTACAGACCGTATAGCAAATAGTTCATAATGGAACCTCCTTATCCCATTCATTACCTGTTTCATAACAAAACTTCTTTAATACAGACTTCAGAGTCTGGTGGAACCTTTCCACTTGACCCTGACTTTCTGGGTGGTAAGGAGAAGAGGTAACATGATTAACACCAAGTTCAACCATTTTCTTTCTAAAAAACTTACTTGTAAAGTTTGTGCCACAGTCTGACTGTAAACCTTTGGAATGCCGAATCTAGTGAAAAACCCAATTAATGCTTCCACCACCTTCTCACCCCGAATACTCCTCAGAGGGATAGCCTCAGGAAAAACGCGTCACCCTATCAACCATGGTTAGCAGATATTCATTACCTCCGCGCGTACCGCGGAAGAGGGCCCACTACATCTATAACTACCTCCTTGAAGGCGGTTCACCTACTGAGGGAATGGGAATAAGAGGGGCTTTAGTGATCTTTTGATTCGGTTTCCCTACAATCTGACACACCTTACAAGATAACATGTGTTCTTAACCTCACGACGCATCTGGGCCAAATAAATGCCGTGCCAATTTCTGAAAGGCCTTCCTAACCCCGAAATGACCAGCGAGGTTATGTTCATGACTGAAATATAACAACTTACTCCTATACTTTCTGGCACAACTAGCTGCCGAATTACTCTACCTGGTCAGCAGGTGCATTAACAGACCTACTCACACGGTAGAGCAAACTTCTTGTTTCATAAATACAGGTATAGAAAGATCACTACCATCACTACGTTCTAAATGATTGAATTCATTTTCTTGGCTTCCTTAAAAACTTTTTGCATTCCAATTGATGCCCTGAAAGATACATTATTATGTCCTGAAAATTTAAATTATTATCATAATTATCAATGTCAACATCATTATCATTATTAACACCAGTCACAATGTCAGTCGCTTGTCCATTAATTAACTCAGCATCGAGTTTCTACCTCCGCGAGGTCAACCTCTTTTAGACGAGAATGCGTCACCACAGACACAGGATTCAACGAATCATCTATGCTTATCTGTCACCTGCCAGGTCTACCAAAGTCAAAATGGGCAATACGTCACATTCAGCCACGGCGGCTAAATCATTGGCAAATATAATGTCTACATCAGGAATAGGCAAAGTATCTACTATGGCCAAATTAACCATACCCTGAAAATTCTTAGTCTTCAAATATAACTCTTCCAGTGGATAAGAGGCCACCGTATCAGGAAATCCACCCAACAAGACAAAGTTCTTATTCTTAAAGACAACACCCTCGGGAACTGACCTCCGCAATATCAACGACTGAGCGGCACCTGGTCTCTTAAAATCTTCACACCACGACCAATTTGCATAGCGCTATCAACATAGATGGTACCATCAGATATATATTTATCAAAATCTTAGTCATTTTGACTCCTCCCTTTGCGGTTGTTCCCCCGATACCATTGTCACGGGTTCTTTACTTCTTTTCAAAAAAATTTAGGGCGCGCAAAGCATCTGCCTTAAAATGTCCACGGCGTGGCACCAAAAACAAACTACATCGGACCTCGAGGACCTACTATCATTACTACTACTACCATTCCTACTGCTATTTACGAAACTACGTGCTTTGCTACCATTACTCTTAATGTCATTTTCATTCTTGCTCTTTCTTCGGTCACCCACCGAACTGTCAATAAAGGTACCATGACCTGACTGATTCCGGTTATTCCCCCTCCAACCGTTACCTCGAGGAGGGAACCTCTTACCACTAACCTCTTTCACACAGTCCTGACGATGAGCAAGGGAATACTCATCAGAAGCGATAGCGATCTCTTGAAGAGAATCCAATTTAAGTTCATCTAAATGAATTTTTAGTTCTCTAGCAACCATTCTTTTGAACTCTTCGACTAAAATTAATTCTTTTAATTTTTCGAAAGAGTCTGTCTCCTTAGACTTAAGCCAATCATCAAGGAATTGTTTCTTTCTCCTCGCAAAACTCAACAAAAGTCATACCGGTTCTTTCTTAAGGTTACGGAACTTCTGTCGATAAGCCTCCGGTAACCAAATCATATGTCCTTAAGGATAAATGGCCTTAACAGAAATCATAATCAACCGACAGATCCTCGCTTAAAGTGTTATATACCCTCTGAGCTTTCCCTTTTAATTTGCACTGAACCATAGTGGTCCACATATCCTTGGGCCAAGACAATTTCCTTGCTATTCGTTCAAACGAAATAAAGAAATCAGGAACATCTTCCTCATCGATACTGGCATCAACTTCAAAAGCAATCATTAGGTCAAAACGATTATGATTATTATTATTATTATTATCACTATTATTAGTTATGTAAACTCACGCATTCGAAACTCAAATTTTCGCCTCTTTTTCGCGCTCTTCCGCCCTCAATTGCAAAGTTTTATATTCCATCTCTTTAAGCTTAAACTCCTGAGAAAGGATACTCAACCTTAATTTGCTCACCTCCTGGCTAACCTGAATTCCCCTCCCCCTAACTCCTCGTCACTACCATTGTTTACAAAATCCTGGCCATCACCAGACGTTACTGCTTCCTTTGCATTACCTTTACTACTCTTATAGCTTTAAGGACCTCACGTAACAATTGACCCTTCCTAATGTCTGTTGGTAATCCTAAGTTCAATTACTCTGCTAAACACCACAACTCATCTCTTTTAAGATCAAAAATTTCTTCCTCCCAGTCGGACCTAGCTAAAAATAGCGCTGCCGCTTCCTCAAATTTATCCCCTACTAAAGGCATCTTCCTAAACCATGGCAAAAAATAACAAAAGAACAAATAGGTTAATTTTCCCCCAACTACCTAATTCTCCCGATCACACCTCTCCAAGAAAAACTCCCAAAGGTTGGAATGTCAGTCAGGATCCTGTTACACGGTCGCCAATTTTTGTTATGAACTTCACGATGGTCTGAAGTTAAGGTTCTTTTGGACCTGATATTTCAGATCAGTACCACAAAAAGAGTATGATCCCTGACAAACCAACACTTAAAGAGTACAATCTCAGAGAGGATACACCAAACCACAAACTAAAGATTAACAATAATTTATTACTTAAAATTAAACGTAACAAAAGAACCCTCTGAAAAATGAATGATGGGGAGAAAAAGCACAAAATGCACACACAACACCAAATCAGTCACTTCTACAATCGCCTTCCTAACTAGCATGCCAAGGAGTAAGAGAAAGTAAACAGTGGAAGTAAGAAAAACACTCTTTCCCTAGCATACGATAGATGGAGATTCAAAAGGGGGGAAAACCTTAACCTATATCTTAACCTAAATCTTCACAAATTGTTTTAACAAAGTACATTGTACTAAATACATACTCGTATAACAGTATAAAACATAAATAACTCAATAGGTCGAGTCCATAAAGCAACACTTAAAGTCATCCAAGGACGTCTTTATGCAGTTAAATGCCGACGCTGACACACTTATTTTCGTGTAAAAGATGTCTTTACTAAAATAAGGGGTTGCTGCTCCATCACATGAAGAAAATAAATTAATAATGCTAATAATAATAAAGTGGGCCTACTCTTCTCCGCCACTAGAGGGCCTCCTCACGACTCCAAGGGCGCAGTGTACAGGCAGAGGCAGGAGATTACAGGGCGTATATTACGCTCGCACTACGGGCCATTCACGAGAGCAAATGCTGAGCTCTACTCCAACTATAAAGGGCTGTAGAAATCCTCGGTGAGGCACAAAGTCCAAGCCTCCAACAACAGGCCCCAAGCAATCCAGCTTCGGACAAAGGGCACGAGCACACAGGGTCACTCTCGAGTGACGCAATACGATGCAGGTGTGCAAAAGGAAGTATCCGCTACCCAAAAATATGTGCACTGCCGTTGACTGCCAATAATACACACTGGTCATTCTATGGTGGAGCCGAGTACAGAACTCCTGAACTAATGCCACAAGGCCCCCCCGAAAGCTCCGGGAGAGGGTCAAAATATGACGTGGCGCAGACGACGGAAGCCAAATCACCATCACAAACATGAAAAAAAAAGAAACAAACTTCATGGGCGGAGTACCAATTTAAATCAATAACAACCCTTAAGGAGAGGCAAAAGACCCATATCCAGTGTTCAGAGAGAAAGTCAAAAGAAACTGGATTAAACTAGAAAAACTTACTTAAAAAAAAGGGCGCCGTCAAAAACTAAATAAATTACGTTAATTTATAATATATATATATATATATATATACTATATATATATATATATATATATATATATATAATATATATATATTGTGTGTGTGTATAATCTCTGCATACTTCTTATTCAGAAGATGAACCCTATTCATATGGAACTAGCTCACCAAAAGGGCCCACTGACTTGAAGTTCAAGCTTCGAAAGAACATAATGGTGTTCATTAGAATTAGATAACAGACAGGAATGGGAACTACAGACAGAAGAGATCACTTCAATAATAATAATAATAATAATAATAATAATAATAATATTAATAATAATAATAATATAAGAACTCTTGCTTCTTTCCAATTCTCCCTCACAGAAAGAACGACTTGATAAACGAAAATTTCCAGTTGATGGTCTGGCTTTTCTTCAGCTCGGCAAAGTTCAATATCAGGAGGTAATATCCTCTCTCAAATTTATGGCGGGATTTCCAATCGACAGCACTTCTACCGATGTGAGCCACATTTCTCTGCCATCAAGGCCGGTCAAGAGGAGGAGCTCTGTCAAGTAAGGTCAGGTAACACCTTGCAGGAGAAAAGTCTCAGACTTTTGGATTCGAATTCTTCTTCTTAGCAAACTGATGTGTCTTTCCTTGGTTGCAGAATTAAGCAGACACTGATTATAGGAATTTTCCCCCCGTAGGGGGTAGTGCCGTCATTGCACCTAAGGAGCGGTGCACTGTAGGCATTACTTAAGGCTCTTTGCAGCGTCTCTTCGGCCCCAAGCTGCAACCCCTTTCATTCCTTTTACTGTACCTCCTTTCATTATCTCGTTCTTCCATCTTACTTGTCCTCCAGCCCTCTTCCTAACAAAATTGTTTACATAGTTCAACTGCTTTGAGGTTTTCCTCCTGTTTCTCCTTTCAAACCTTCTTATTGTCGTTTCCGTTTCAGCTCTGAATTAGCCTAAATTCTATATTTCAGTTCCAGTTAGCTGTAGTTATTTGTTCTGCAGAATTTCTTTATGAATTTTGCTGTGACGTCAAAGCAAGGAGGAGAAAATACGACTCATGCCCCCTAAAGTGCTTAGGAGAATTTATGAATCATAAAACTTATGAATTTTTCTTTTAACAAAGTAATAAGAGGAATTATATAGATTAAGATAGAACGTAAAAAATAAAAAATCCGTGCCATTAAAATGAACGAGACTTCAGGTATCTTCGCTCCCGCAGTTTGTTATGATCAATGATTTATATATTTAATATTGATAGAATTGCAAATCAAGCTTATTTCGCAAACTATTTATAGGATCAGTTGCAAGCTGTCAAGGTGGAATTTCTCATTTATAGTAACAGCGTATTTCCATATTATATGGGGTTGAACAATGAACCAGCAATCTTCATAAATCTGTTTCAATCAGTTTCATAAATAGTCTCTTCCCAACCTGCAATTAGTTCAACAAATCAGCGACAATGAGGGTAGAGGAAAGAGGGTTGATGCTCAGCGTTAATTAAGGGAATATGAACGATAATTATCGGGATTTTCTCCGTGAACGATGGCTATTAAATGGCGGTAAATATGAAGGGGAGAAAGATATGCAGTGTGTCTTCAGGTTCCTTTACCTAATTTGTGGTTCTGCCTTGAGTCTGGAAGATATGGCCGCGTTTTGCCCCCAAAACAATTGCTCGACAAATAATAATTTACGCTATCCTAGCAAAATATATTGTATTTTGGATGTAGATTTTAATTAATTACAAATGGTTTATAATTAAATCGCATAATTATGATTTCAACTCAATGTAAGGTGTGTACAATTCAGATCTCATTGGACTTTGTTATTCTTTATTTTCCATTCAGGTCAAAACTCTCGAATGGATTCAAAATCATGTAGTTAAATTTTACATAAATGTTGATTCACATGATGATTGTAAAGATACAGTCTTATAAAGGATAATTATTTCTTTAGGTTGACTTGGCTTTTCTAGCAGAATCTGAAATTGTTCAAACCAGTGATTTGGGATATTTTGATAAACTGTACAAAATGGAACCAACGTACAGAATCCCGTGTGAAGTTAGTGCCGTCAGTACACCTCACGCGGTGCACTGCAGGCGCTACTTAAGGTTCTTTACAGCGTCCACTTGGCCCCTAGCTGCAGCTCCTTTCATTCCTTTTATTGTACCTCCGTCCTTATTATCTTTCTTCCGTCTTACTTTCCTCAGGCCTCCTGGCATTTGTTTCATAGCGCAACTGCTTTGAGGTTTTCCTCCTGTTACGCCTTTCAAACCTTTTCACTCTTAATTTCTCTTTCAGTGCTGAATGACCTCATGGTCCCAGCGCTTGGCCTTTGGCCTATAGACTAAACTTTAATTATTCCACCCCTTTATCATAAAAAAACATTCCAAAGAGAACAACCTTCAGTTCCTCCTACTTTGAGTTCAGCTGTTGGACAAATACAGCAACTGAGACTGAAATCGGCTTTACAATGAATTTAAACCTCTTTCATGGCGTTGTATTCTTCTTTTTAGAACAGAAGTCATGGATCAAGAGAGAGAGAGAGAGAGAGAGAGAGAGAGAGAGAGAGTTGCGTAAGGGAAGCAAAAAATCATTTAACCCATGAAATTATATATAATATATATATATATATATATATATATATAATATATATATAATATATATATATATATATGTATATATATATATATTTACGTTTTTTGATCACCTCGTCTACCCAGAAGTTATTAAACTAATTATTTGCTAGAAGAGCAGCCATTTTTACCCCCGCTTTTAACGAATTGGGGGATCGGCATGTCCAGTCTACTTTAAAGGTTGGGGGGGGCGGCGGGGGGGGGGGGGGGGGACTAATCCGTTAACAACTAGACCTAGTGTAGGGTAAGAAGGGCAGGTCGTAGGAGTTTTATATGGGCTTTCTTTGGTAGACATTAGGTACTCCTAGCTTTAGTACCTCTTTTCCCACAAATCTGCTGGCTGTGTTTTTGCATCTTTCCAGACATTGCCGTAAGCCGTGTGCGAACCTAGGCCGCTCGAAAATACCATGGTTCGCTCTCAGTTCGATTCCAGCTACTTTAAGCGGGCAGATGTGCTCACCTCTGACTTGTCAGCCCCTTTGTTTCATCATCGCTGGTTGGAGCCCTCTCATCAGGACATCACAATTTAAGGACTAAGGTCGACTCGAAAGTGCAAATTCCAAACAGCCCTATTTCTCCAAGACGAATCTTGCTCTTTCCATTTTCAATTTTCCCTTTTATCACTTCTCTGCTGAACGTTTAAGCATAGAGTATCTCCCCTTGTGTGTGATTAAAGATAAACACCCTCCATAGTGCATTAGCTGAAATATTGTGCAAGAAGTCTTTATTTTATGTTGTGTAATTTGGGAATTAATTTCCAGATTGACCCTGTTGAGTCCGTGCTCCGTCTCCTTGCAAGCACTTGTATTACCTGAAATCATAAATTCGGAAACCAGCGTTGCAGTAGATGTTTGAATTTGGTTTTTTTATTTTATTTCAAATTGTGAAAAATAGGAGTGATACAGACAGTATACAACGCGCACGCCCACGTTGCCTATATGCCTTGCCTTTATCTCAGGCCATTCAATGTTTCTTGTAAATAAATGTAAATTAGATTAATCAGCTGAGTTTCCATGGCGACCTTGACCCCCCTTTAACAGATTATCAAGGTGAGTCATAAGCGCTCCATTTTTTCCTCTTCCCCTTACGTTTTGACTACAAGGGCGGTCCAAAACGTAAATATATATATATATATATATATATATATATATATATATGTATATATATATATATATATATATATATATATATATATATGTGTGTGTGTGTGTGTGTGTGTGGTGTGTGTGTGTATGAAGGGAGATTCACGCCAATGTAAAGTTCTTTCCAAAA
The DNA here is from genome assembly GCF_015104395.2 of Macrobrachium nipponense. Taxonomy (NCBI): domain Eukaryota; kingdom Metazoa; phylum Arthropoda; class Malacostraca; order Decapoda; family Palaemonidae; genus Macrobrachium; species Macrobrachium nipponense. Next base: position 5,129,513 of record NC_087211.1, on the reverse strand, counting down.
CCCTAACATCTGAAAACTCATCGTATCTTTGAAAGAAACTCGAATATCATCGAAAAGTCAATGGACGTCATATCTGACATTGTAGTTTTACCTGAATCTCCTTTATGGCATCCATTTCTCATAAGATGGTAATATTTCAAAATGGAGTGTTCTCGATGAAGCCAATTTCATTACGCCAAGATTTGCATTCCTTTCACATAAACACTAACCAGATTTCATATTTCATAGCCTCTGAAGATGCACGAAAGTTTCTAAGGTTTTTCTAAGACCTGAACTTGGCTGCGGTTTCGGAAGGAAATATTGCTTTTACAGTGAAAGTTTGAAGAGTTTCGAGTGGGAGGTGTCGCTGGATTGAATCTCTCTGATGGTCGTCAGAGAAGTCGGGGCATCTATCTTTTCTTCTTTCTTTCCCTGCAATTGTCATTTTGTCTCTCTCGAGCGCTGTTACGGGAGGGATTCTGTTCTTTGATTCCACCTCGCCGATGAAATAATTTATTCGTCTATTCTGAGTCCCCGGGGAGGGGGGGGGGTGGGGGGGGAGGAGGCCCTCAGTACACCTCACGCTTTGCACTGTAGGTATGACTTAAGTTCTTTGCAGCGTCCCTTCGGTCCCAAACTGCAACCCCGTTCATTCCTTTTATTATACCTCCATTCATTTCCTCCTCTTTCCATCTTACTGCACTCAGCATCTCCTAACAATTGCCTCATGGTGCAGCTGCGAGGTTTTCCTCCTGATACACCTTGCAAACCTTTTTACTCTCAATTTCACTTTTACCGCTGAATAACCTCATCGGTCCCAGGACTTGGCCTCTAGGCTAAATTATATATTCCATACTATCCTAATCAAAAGCCTGACCTGACGTATGAGAGGCTTATCCACTAAATGTTGTTTTTTTTTCTCCTTCATGGAGTTGGAAACCCTCTCCCTTAAGGTACAATGCATTAGACCACCAACTAAAATTGGTATTGAAATGAACGACTATGAATATATCTTAACTAGAATGACGCTTTCTCCGGAGATATGAGGGATTACCGCTCAAAAGCGAAAGCATTGCGGAAGACAAAGGCATGAGGTTCCAGATTAATGATTTTCCTTCTGTCTGACAAACCCCTTCTTTGTTGACTCTAATTATTGACGGATATATTGAAAAGAGTGTTTGCTGTTCTTAACAAAGAAATTAGCTCGAACAATGAATAATTTATAATAGCTGTTCTTTTTACGATTCGGACAAAGATTATTCAGTGATAAGTTACGTTAATTCCTTAGCTTTGTGTCCCAGTTGGTCATACGTTTTCAAGAGAGCGCAATATAGATAAGGCACAACACCTTCAATGCTATGGTGTGTACGTTTATATATTTATTTGTGTGCTTAGTGTGTGTGTATATATATATCTTATATATATATATGTATATATATATATATATATTTGTGTGTATATATAGGCATCTAGATGTGTGTGTGTGTGAGTAATATGTATATATATTTGTACAATATGTTGTGGATACGATAATGAATCGACAAGAATTGGGACAAATTTTTCTACTTTGATGATATTCAAGAACACTGGTGTTCGATTTCTTTCTTTCTCCTTATCAGCGTCTTCTCACTATGAATCTTTGCCTCGCTCTGCGTGGCATTGAAGTTACGCAGTTTAACGATAATGCTGGCATAATCTTTTGTTTGGATATTAGGTGTGTATTTCATTCATATCTCTTTTGTGCTGCTCATTATTTTCATTTTCACAGTAAATGGTGTAGTGCTGTATATACATATGCATATACAACATATTGCATTTACCACATAAGCATATCTGTTTGAAAATTGTAAGAAAAAATATTTCCTGAAAAGAAGCAATAGAATAATAACCAATTATGATACAAAAAATCTTGTGTTGGGAGATATCATCTCTAAGAACAAATTAATTATCAAAGTCGAGAAATCTTTATGAAAAATAAATAAAGAGCAATCAATTTCCCCACAAAAAAAAAAACGTAGTTGGCAGAGAAATGTTTCAGGAAATAAAGAAATATGTAATGAAAAAATAATAGAACAATCAATTTCCCTCCCTACAGATAGAAAACCTCCGGAAGTTGACAGATGTTATCTCTAAGAACAAATCTAAGAGGAGAAGAAGAAATCTGTTACAAACTCTTACTGAGGAGGACATACAACTCCAATGTTTCCACAACAGTTCGGGACAGAGGTTATTAAAAGATTCCCTCCCGGAAAACTTGGAGCACATTTTACCTCTGCCCAATCAGGCCGGAAAGGCGATATGTCAAAGTCAGCATACCAGGAAACCAACTGAATCTCAAACTTTTCTAAATTGCCTCTGACTTCTTCGATTGGTGTTCGGGAGGATCTTTAATCCAGCAGGGCTTAAAAGGAGAACAGTTTTCTATGCGATCTCTGACACCTTTCAAGTTGTGTGGGGATTCTGTTTTGATGACGCTCGATCATAAAGCTTTCTCTTTTTTACTCTATTGTGTCTTGTTTACGTCACTGTAAGGAGGGTTGCTGCTCTTATAATGAATTGTTTTCTTTAAAATTTTACCTATATTATTATTATTATTATTATTATTATTATTATTAATGGAGAAACATATCTACAGTTATGTAACTGCGGATTTGTTTCTCCATTTGAAGACTCGTGCTACTATGAGGATTTATATTATTTTATTATTTATTTATTATTATTATTATTATTATTATTATTATTATTATTTTATTTATTATTATTATTATTATCATTATTATTATTATTGTTATTATTATTATTATTATTATTAAAAAACACTCATAGTAGCATGAGTCTTGAAATGGTGAAACAAATCCAGTTGTTTATATCTAAATATATTTGTACCTATACATAGCTGTGGATTTTTTCTCTGTATCATTATTATTGTTTAAAGGGTCCACAATAATACAAAGTGTAAAGAGTCCATGTATAATTTTTAAGACTTTACAAAAACAAAAAGCTTTTGAACCCTTCCCTGGGTTCATCTTCAGTCCAAATGAACAATTAGTTACAACATGTACAGAGGTAAATTTAAAAACAAGAGTCGTTGAAGATAGTTGACACCGGTCGTTAGCTCGTTAATGGGCCAGGTGATGAAGAAAGAGGGCAGGTTAACTCCAACTAGGTGATTCCCTCTCCCCTATCAATCCTTCTTGCTGCAATGGTTGTTGCAACGTTGCAGGAAGTCCTCCATCCGAGGCCGTAGATTGGGCACCGTAAACCAGACTCCCCGGGGCAGCGGTTACCTGGACAGGGAGAAGCAAGGCAGAAGCAGCATCAGGAGAGGAAAAAACAGAGCCTGTCCTACAGTTAAAGTCTTTTAAAAACATACTAGTAATATAAAAATTAACAAATGGGTCTTCGTTGACAAAAGACTTGTTTCCTTTGAATGATTCTCCTAAACTTAATTCAGCTCCCTCAACTAATCATCTAACATTGACATTGTATGTTTCTGAGTAAACTGGCCAATATTCATATTGGGAATTTTCAAAAATTGTAAATGCTGAAGGAATCTTTTATTAGACAGGATATCAGGTCCAGGTCAAGCAGGGGTCGTCGTCAGTGCCGGTATTATTCCGTAGGCGTAGTTCAGTTCGGGCCGGGGTCGTCTTTGGTTTAAGAGCTGGTATTGTGCTGGTATAGCTGGTATCACGTGACGTTTCGACCTTCGTCTGCGCCGACTCCCAGGATGAGATAGAGCAGCTGCGACGTGTATTTCACGACCACAGCTGCCTCACGTTCACGACTGAACATTGCAAAGACCGCCGCCTCCCTTCCTTGACGTCCTTGTCGAACAGCGAGATTCCGAATTCAGCACGAGGGTGTACACGAAGCCGAAGAACCTGGGAATGTGCATGAACGGTGAGAGTGAGTGCCCTGAGAGGTATAAGCGTTCAATCATCAGCGCCTTCGTCAGGAGGGCCCTCTCACACTACTCCTCCTGGAATGACACACACAGTGAGTTGGAGCGCGCCGCCCAGGTCCTCGTCGACAACGGACACACCAATCGTGCTGTTGATGAGTCAATAAGGAAAAGTATGGAAGCCTGGTACCACCAGGAACCCCGCCCCGACGTTGCAGAGCCCATCAAGCTTTTCTACAAGGGGCACTTTCACGGAGGTACAAGGAGGACGAACAAGCCCTCAAAAAGATCATCGAGGAAAACGTCAGCAAAAAGACTGGAGGTAATCCACTACAATTATGATGGAGGATATATAAAAAATGATCCTAAGAGTGTCGAAAATATTTCTAAACGATATGATCACTGGAGTAGAAAAGACGAGGTCGACTTTTATAAATGACCAAGTTTTTAATAACGTGTCCAAGAGAAGCCTTCCAAATTTTTTTACAACTAACAAACTCTACTGAACTGTAATAGAGTTCAGATACAGAGCATCAATAACCCTCATAAATGATAATCTATCTCATAAACCATGGCCATACGGATGAGAGAAAGAGCCTATCAATCTGGTTTTAGTGCCCTTTTTCACGCATCCCAGCTGTGAGAGAGTTCCCCGTCCATTTAGACGGCAGTCAATCGTTACGGTAATCCATCAAACATTGGCCAATAACATCTGCGAATGATAAACTGGGGAAAAATAGCAGTGAATATTGGTACTATACCCAATATAATAATTCTAAACTGTTATAGGACTGATAAGTAAAAATCAACAGTTATATGTATGAGAAAGGCTGTATTTAGCTAATTAGAAAAAATTGTAAAAAATGATCTTGAGTTATCTGAACAGATCCGTTGTGCAAACGTTCGTAAGCTCTCGTTTTTAATCAGTTTTTGTTGTTTGATAAATACAGCCTTGCTCATATACGTAACTCTAAAATTTTTACTTAGGACTTCCGGTCAATTTGTAGTTATGCACATAGGGTATATTTACTCCGAGAAAGAGGTTGAGATGATGATTTTTTTTATTTTTACCAAACGTGTGAGTTTGGTGGTTGAAACCATTTCCCTCGAGAGCAGAGCTCTTATCTAATCGTTACACGTATTCATTATTCCAAGATTATTTATCCACTGAAAATTGTTTTCGGTAGATGCAGGCTGTCTTCTGAGTGTTTTTGTTTTCGTTTTATTTCTGGTACAATTTTTTTCTGATTTTTTTTTTACTTATGATTTTAAAATTTTTTTCATTAGGAAGTATATATCTTGAAAGAAATTACTTTAGAGCATTCAGGTTTCTAAAAATTAATTAAATAAATTTATCCTGTCTATATTTTCATACGTTAAATGCTTCCATTACAGACAAATATCTATTTATATACAGAACTGTCTATCCTTGTACCAAATACCTCTTTAACTCAATCAATATAGACCAAACAGCAGAGACATATCCCTAGAAGAACGTAACACCTGACTGGCGTTAGGAGCCAATCTATATATCATCAAAAATAATTTCCCAGAAAATCTATCACCAATTGAAACGTCGATGGAGGAGCCTCGTCGACTCGGAGAGGAATCCAATAAACTGATGGGAGGCTGCAGCTGCCCACTACAGTTGTGGTGGTGAAGGATGTGTTCAATTGATCGTTGCATATTCACAGAGCCCCTTAAGTGGGATAGCCCCATCAGTGCATCTCTCGCGGTGCACCGTAAGCATTATACTTACGGTTCTTTGCAACGTCCCTTAGGCTTCTAGCTGCATTCCCTTTCATTATTTTTACTGTAACTCGATTCATGGTCTTCCTTCCTTCTTCTGTCTTACTTACCTCAGCCCTCTCTAACAAACGTTTCACAGTGCAGCTGCTTTAAGTTTTTATGCCTTTTATGCCTTGAAACGTCCTTTACTCTCAATTTCCCTTTCGGCGTTGAATGACCTCATCATAGGTCATTGTCTAAATCTTATATTATACCCCATTGCTCAACGATCATAGAAGAGAGGTGGCTGATTATAGCTTTGAAATATTCGACATTCATGAATGAAATATTACTGAAAAAGTCGTCGTAATGTGAGGTCATTTTTCGTATATGGCAAATGATTTTTTTGCACAATTAAGTCTTTTCTTAATATCCTTCTATACAGATGTCATAGCGTTTAACATAACGCCGAAACTATCTGATGGGTTATTACGAATCAGAAGCCACTTTAAAGAGAGTTCTTTCTGTAAACACTGAAATATTATTTACTTGAAAAAGCACCATCCAAATAAACTGCTTATTAGCAGTGTGGTTATTAGAATGTGGAAAATCAACAATACTTCTATTTATTTGTCATGATAAGTATTTTTTTAAAATGAATTCTTCCTCGGCAGGTGAGCTCTAGGTAAAATATTACTCTCCCATCCACCCACGAACTTAAATAGCGATATAATTACTAACAACAAAAGCAATTATCCGGCTGAACAACTGTAATCAAGGGCTGCGCTCATTCAGCAATAAAGAGTTTTATTTCTTTCTGTCCATCGGAACAATTCCATGCGGGATTAGTGACGACCCATTTACCCCGCGGTTTCAGCTTCCTGACTTCTCTGGCCAGGATAACATTACGTGTAAGAAAGGACATCGATGACAAAAATCATATATTTCAGTGACAGACACACCCTCTCTCTCTCTCTCTCTCTCTCTCTCTCTGTCATTCCTTTCCTTTAACTTGTATGTAACGAGATTCCAGTGTTACTTGAAACTATGACTTTATCTAATATTAAAGTTAATTAACTCTCGTCTCTAATCTGTTAATTTCTCTCTCCTCCCTCTTCTCGTCTCTCTCTCCTACTCCTCTCGCTCCCTCTCTCTCTCCTCTCTCTCTCTCTCTCCTTATTCCTTTTGTTCCTTTAAACTTATATGTAACGAGATTCAAGTGTTACTTATAACTGTAACTCTCTCTCTCTCTCTCTCTCTCTCTCTCTCTCTCTCTCTCTGTCTCTGTCTCCATCTCAAGAAAGATTTCAAAAGTGGCCATAATTGATTTGTTTGCAAAAGGGAGCTCATTCATAACACGAATATAAAAGATAAAATGACCATTGATAAATCTGCATGCCTTATTTTCTCGTTGGCACGATTACTCATTTCATTTTATGAAGCTTAGACTGCCGAGTCAAGCACAGAGTCACGTTTAGCCGTACAGTGTCTGAGACTGGATGAAAGGAGTTGGAGGGGTTGGACAGCAAACATAAAAGAGGTCCAGCAGCAAATGAAAGCGGTGAAGCTCAAGGTTCAAGAAGTGGGTGCAGCAGTTAGGGCCCGAAGGGTCGTTGCAAGTTTACCCTTTAGTAATGCCTACAGCGCACCACGTGACCTTTAATCCCGTTGGGGGTAGTGCCGTCAGTGCACCTCACGCGGTGCAACTTAAGGCTTTTCTGAAGGTTTATTTGCAGTATCCCTTCGGTCCATACCTGCAACCCCTTTCATTCCTTTTGCTATACCTCCTATCATATTCTCTTTCTTCCATCTTACCTTTCATTCTCTTTTAACAGTTGTTTCATAGTGCAATTGCTTTGAGGTTATCCTCCTGTTGCACATTTCAAACATCTAAACCAATTTCCCTCTCAGCTGTGAATGACCTCATGCGTCCCCAGCGCTTATTAGCCTTTGGTCTAAATTTTGTTTTCCTATACCTGTGACCTTGAAGTTCCCAAGAATGAAGTCCGTCGAATCCTTACACATTATTACCCCCGCTGTGTTTGCGTGTTTTTGCGCGTGAGTTTTTGCGCGCGTAAAATCAAACGATGGGAGAAACAGATAGGAAGGAGATGGAGAAGGAAAGAGTGAGAGATCTATCGCCGGCGCCGCTGCTTTGTGGCAGGAGGAGGATAATCGAGAGTCCATCCTCTTTACAGAGGTCAGAGCATCTCGAGCGTAGGATGGATGAACCGGATGTCAGGAGATGAAAGAAAAATCCCTCAGCATCCGCATGAGAGGATTGCAGCTAGAAAACTGAAGAAGAAGAAGATATTACAGACAGAAGACAGAGGATGCTTATTTTTGTTTTCCTCGTATGAAACCTAACCCCACTTATGCGTTTTAAATAAAGTGAAACTGACTGCAGGTTGCTGTTCCTTGTGATAAAGTTTAGCAAAGTGAAGGCTCGATGCTTTTCATTCTAAATGTTCAGGAGTGGAAGCCTTTGTACCACATTTACTATTGGACTTTATTTCACTAATACTCCTCGTCATTTTTCCCGTTCCCCGTCAGCTGAACAATTAAACTGCGAAAATGGGACCCCAGCTGTCACAAATGACCTGCTTCCACTCTCCTGTGAGCGAGATCTCTCCCTTCTTCTGAGTTCTTTATTTATTTTCGTACTTCAATGTCCAGAATACATTTACTCAAATCTTTTTATATTCATTTATTAAATTGTTATTTTTTCATTTTTTTTTATTTCTTTTTGTATTTCCCTTTACTTTGTGTTACTTCTTTCTAATGAACACCATATTCTTTGAAAGCTTGAATTTCAAGTCAATGGTCCCATTGCTTGGCTGGTTCCGTATGGATACAGTTCATCTTCTCAGTGATAATAAAAATAACAATAATATTAATAAAATAAAATAATAATGATAATATTAATAAGAAAACTCTTGGAAAACATCGCAGCTTTCGGTGTTTCTTTAATTAATTTAGCATCCGTATTTTTCACATTTATGAACTAATCACATTATGTTTTTAACATGATTTGCTTCTGTAAAAGTTGTAGATGTTCAACCTGTCATCCCACCGAAAGAATTGTAGCGATAAAAACTTATCAACGATGTCCGAAGTCAATCTAGCCGTCTGTCTCTCTCGCGACTGAATTCGAAATTTAGTGGCCGGAAGTGGCAGAGACCAGCCAGAAAATGGCTCTGCGTAAACCGGAAACTTCTTTTGGAATGCAGAAAACAAAAATTTTGCACAAAGTTTCTCATTCAGTGTTTTAGTGGATTATAACTGGGAAATGGAGAGAAAGATTCACTGTCAGAGAGAGGAAGAGAGAGAGAGGAGAGAGAGAGAGAGAGAGAGAGAGCGGGGAATCCTGGAACGGGAATCATACTGGAATCGTTCCCTCCTGTGGAGAACATAATTGAAAAAGGGGCACCTCTGGTTGTGTCTTATATATATATATATATATATATATATATATATATATAATATATATATATATATATATATATATATATATATATATATATATATGTATATAATGCACAAACGGTAATTTAGCCATAGTATCGTTAACGTAATTTGATTCATGTTCGCATAGAGATACAGATCGTAATAGTAGGCAGTGTAGAGTCGTAAATTCTTAATCATAATCAGGCTGTTTTTATTTCCAAATATAACGAATCCAGTACGCTGAGTTTTTCGTTTTTTTTTTTTTATTATTTTTTTTTTTTTTTAGCAAATGCAAGCGTGAATGAAAACTACCTTGAGTATTAGATGAATAAATGCGTGGAAGAAAGTTTGCACGATGATAATGGTTAATATTCTCTCTCTCTCTCTCTCTCAATATAAATGTAAATGAAGCATTTTACCTCTGATCATTGAAAGACGAGTGCAATAATGGTACCAATAATAAAATGTAAGCCCGCATTTATTTTTCTTCTTTCAATGCAGCAGAAGAATATTGCTTTCAGGATGTCGTCTTCAGTTCCGTCATTGCTTTTGCTGTCTTTCCATTATTTTCTTCAATCAAATAAATATGAAATGGTGGGTACTCGAACTTTCCCAAAAATCAGAATTTACCTGAATTGCTTACTGAAACGAAAAAATCAAATATCATTTATTTGTGGTAAAGAAAGTTAAATTTATAGATTTTTTCAATACATTTATTGCAATAATTTCTGATTAACTTTTGTAAGTCTCTGACATATCTTTCAGCAGCTTACAGGAGCCAAAATCACTAAAAGGAAAGTATTGGACTTCATTCATGTATATCACTAGAGGGGTAATGTGACAAAAAAAATGGATTTTCTCCCTCAAGGAAAGGAAAATAGAGCAGATATTATTAATGTCTAAAACCTGACTGAAATACTTCGTGATTACCTCAGCGTTCAAGCAGCAATGCTGAGCTGACGACCTTGATGTATAATTCAAGATTCTTTGACGCACAACCTTGGAGGAAATTGCGTTGCAAAAGAGAATCTTTTCCTTATTCCAAGACCCCAATAGTGATACTACAGAATATAAAAGATAAAATGACCATTGATAATCTGCATGCCCTATTTTCTCGTTGGCACTATTACTCATTTCATTTTTCCACCCACAGAGGCCATATGTACACACAAAAAGACGGTGTAGCGATGGGTTTCTCCCCTCGGAGTACTTTTCGCGAACTTCTACATGGGTGCTGTGGAACGTCGGGTATTCGCCACCATCGAGAAACCGTCTATGTACGTCCGATACATTGACGACACCTTCATCAGTGCGAACACGGTGGAAGAAATAGAGCGCCTGCGACAAGCCTTCCTCGACCACAGCAGACTCAACTTCACCATCGAGCATTGCCGTGACCGTCGCCTCCCCTTCCTTGACGTCCTCGTCGGGCAACAAGAAGAAACGCTTCGTAACACAAGTGTATACGAAACCCACGAACCTGGGCATGTGCCAATGAATGTAGAGCGAGTGTCCAGAGAGATACAAACGCACTGCAATCAGCGCCTTCATCAAGAGAGCTCTCTCACACTGCTCTTCGTGGAAGGGGACACGCACACTGAATTAGAACGTGTTGCCCAAGTTCTAATTAACAACAGGTATTCCAACCGGGACATCGAAAAAGCTATTCGCAGAAACATCGATAAGTGGTACCAGCAGGAGCCTCGCCCTGCCGCCCTTGAAGACGTCACTCTCTTTACAAGGGAGTATTTCACAAGAAATACAAAGAGGACGAGCGAGCCCTTCGTAACATCATCGAAAGGAACGTCTCCCCCACGGACCCTGTGAAAAAAGTGAAATTGATCATTTACTATAAAAGCAAGAAGACTAGTGGCTTGATTATGAAAAACACCCAGCCCCCTTGATGCAGGAACCCTCTCAAGAAAAACTAACGTTGTCTACCAATACAAATGCCCTGTCCGGGAATGCCCCGGCGCCTACATTGGTATGACAACGATGCGATTTTCCAAGAGGATATCCTGCCACGCTCAGGAAGGTGCCATCCATAACCATGCAAAAAAACATCCACAATACCAGGATAACTCGGAAGGACTCATTCCTAATATTGGTATTATCGATAAGGCGGCAGACCACCGTCGCCCTCCGCCTCTTAGGAGGCCCTACACATCGGGAAGGAGAGACCCAGCCTCAACACCACTCAAGAGACTTTTCACTCCTTCCGACGGTGGCACGTAGGGCGCCGCCCGCCGGGCACCATAGAGCCGATCGAACGGACCAATCAGGTGCCCCTGCCCAATATCTACGCTCCCAGTCTCAGCGTCCGCACGCGAAGAGCAGTGCGAGCTTTCCACCTCTGCAAGACAGCTTGACTCAGGGACTTAATCCTCTGTTCAGCCAATGAAAACGCAGCGCCCATCAGACAGAGCACCTGGGACACAATAAAATACCGCCGAACGACCCCAATCACAGTTTCTCTCACTGATCCCACAGTGAGAAGAACTTCTTCTCCCTGAGACCTGCCTGCCGACTGCTGCTGGATACTGCCTGCGCTGCTGCCGCTGCCGATTCCCGAGGGCCTGCCGACGACTTCTGCCGCCGTTGCTGCTTCCCAAGGGCCTGTCGACTGCTTGCTGCTGCTGCTTGCCGCCGCCCGCCGCCGCCGCCCACCGCTGCTTGCTTGCTGCCGCCGCCGCCGCTGCTGCCTGCTGTCTGCTCTCCTGTAGGGGCCGCCCCTGCTGCCTCTCCTGCAGAGTTAGACTGCCGAAGGGCGCCCCCAGCGTCGCCTGCTGCTAATTTGAAGGCATTGCCTAGTAATTATTGCTGAGATTCAGCCAATATTATAAGGAAATACGACTGACTTTAAAATAAGTCTCTACTTCTAACCTTCCATTACTAACAGACTCTCCTGTGGAAAATCTGGTAGCCGTTGTGGTCTTAAAACTCCAGTTGAAGCAGGAACCCCAAGAGTCAAAATCTCCCACTCTCGCCGTCTGTGGCAAGTGGCACAGGGCTGATAGGCTTGGCGCCCTATAAGCCAAGAACCTAGGATAGGAGATAGGTGGTTGAAAGATTGGCACTATAAGCCAAGAGAAAAGTTTGGAGTGTGATTGGTTGTTGTACTTGAAAACAGTAAACTGTTTTGTGTTTTACTATTCCTTCCCCATCTTAAGGACCTCCCTGACTGTAGGACTTGACTGCTGGGTTGTCTGGTGCCCTAGGGCTTAAAGGGTTGGACAACCTAACCAGGCACACTGCCTATCCTTCAACCCCCCTCTTTTGACTTGGAAGCACCCTAACGATGACGGACATGGAACCTCAACGAATTCAAGAACAAGAAGTGACCACCAAGATGGAAGCGACTGAAGACCTAAGGAAAAAGAGGACGAAGGAGGACGACGACGACCAGAGTGGACCACCGTTACCTCAAAAAGAACAAGAAAGCAGGAGAAGAAAACCAGCTTTAAGGAAAATGCTCCGGAAAAGAACGCTAATGGAAACCAAATCAGGGAAAAAATGACCCACTTCAGGGTCACTGCAAACAATTCAGCTGAAGGATTCAGAGCCATAGCAGCCTTCCAGACCAGGTTCAAAAACCTGCAATTTCAGGCCAAGCCCAATAAGCAGGGTCAGTGGACCATCTCATCCAGAGATACGAAAACGATCATCACCCTGAGGAACACGACAGCAATCAATATCAAGGAACTGAAAGAAGAATAGAATTAATTAAGAAAGCAGTAGTGGTGGCTACCCACTTGAAATGCCTGAAAGCCACCTAACGAGCGCAGCCAATGTGACAGCTGCGATTAGAATGAAGAATAAACAAGGTATACTTACCAAGGCTGTACTAGTCACCTTTGTAGGGACCATCCAGAAAGAGTTGATCTGGGGAGTGTTCGGGAGATATGGGGTGAAAACTTACTACTCGGGAACCCCCTAAGGTGCTTCAAGTGCCAGAAATTTGGGCACCATAAGAGCCAATGTCAGGCAAAGCAAGAGACCTGTGCAATATGCAGCAGGAAACATCCAACTGAAGACTGCATTGCCAAAAGGAAAGCAGGGGGGACCACCACACACCGAAGTGCCCCAACTGCGGCAAGGCACACATCGCCATGGCCTGGGGATGCCCGGAGAGACTGGCAAGAGTAAAGGCCGCTCTGCCCAAAGAAACCAGAAGAGAGAGGAGCTTGTCAAGAGGAAGGGCAGCACCAAAACCTCAGCCCAGAAGAAGGTTCTATACCAGGGAGGAGCTGGAGGAATCCAGGAGGGAAGCAGGATTCAGCAGGAAACGGAACAGCTCCAGGTCTGCATCAAGAAGACCTTCCCCCCAGCAAACAAATCCACAGGCACCTTAAGCCATTGCCAAGGTCTATATACATCAAAACAGTCGATCTCAGGGACAGATTGACAGACTTCTCCAAACGCATCATAAAGGGAGACATCAATGCAGAAACTATCCAAGAGTGCATAGATGTACTCTTAAGAGCTTCATCAAAGGAGCTTCCAAGTCCCCCTCCCCCTCTACCACTATGCAGGAGGCAGCGACCCAAGCTGCACCAAAACCCACTCCTCAAACCCCCTCACCTCTACCTTCCACATCCGCCCTCAACCCCTCACCTTCCACATCCTCTGACCAAATAAACCAACTCAACTCATCCAACTCACCCTCATCATCACCATCAACCACTGAAGGCATGACAGAGGAAACTGGAATAACATTCGCACCAAGGGACCCCAGACAGTTCTCCTCAAACGTACCAATCATGCTGAAAATCATCAATTGGAACGCTGGTGGAATAAGGACAAAGGCAGCTACACTAATTGCAGTCTGCAAAACAGAAAATGTGGACATCATTCTACTGCAAGAAACCATGCTAACAACTGGGACAAAATTCAGAATAACTGGATATAATGTCTACACAACCCCATGCGTAGGCACAGACAGAGGATTGGCAATTCTCGTCAAGAATTCAATCCCAACAGCAAGAACACACAACCCAATCCCCTGTGGCAACAATGTGGAAACCCTAGCCGTGAGAATCACACTGCTAAACCAGAGGATAGATATATACAACATATATAGAAAAATACATAGAGAAGAACCAGGAGAACTGCAGCTCACACAGCTCTTCGCACATGCAGCAGAATCACCAACAATTATATGTGGGGACTTCAACGCGCATCACCCTCTGCTATCATCCCCATCGGCCACAAACCAACCTGGAGAGCACATAGCCTTCTCTCTAGATGAGTTTGAAGGAGTCTCACTACTCAACTCAGGGCAACCTACACACATAAGAGGAGGCAGATTAGATTTGACATTTGCCACAACAACAATCAGACACCTAACAAGGTGGCAAGTACACGACATTAGTGAGCGACCACTTTGCCACAGTAACAGAGCTGGAGATGCAGCAACTACCGCCAATACCGCCACCCCCTCCGACATGGAACCAAGACCTAGCAGATTGGGTTGTGTTTCGTCTAGCCCTCGAAGAGTGGGCAGCACAATACACACCTCCAGAAGACATAGATCAGCTAGAAAAAGATCTAGTTGAGGCTATACACAATGCTGCAAACAGAGGGCAATGCCCATGAGAGTAGGAAGAAGAGACCACACCTACAAAGACTCCTGGTACTACTGCCCAGAAGTAAGAAGACTGAAAACCCTACTGAACAGGGTAACAAAAATTTATAGGAAAAGAAGGACAACAGAAAACAGGGAACTACTACAAGCAGTCAAAAATGATGTTCAGCAGCAGCTGCAAGAGATAAGAATTGAAAAGTGGATGGAATGGTGTACAAAACTATCACAGTACACATCTCTCTCGGAGCTATGGAAGTGGCTGAACAGAGTAGCCGGAAAGAAGAAAACACCCGTGCAACTCACCCTCACCCACTAGAAGAAGCGGAAAGACTGGCAACATCCTTCGCCAATAGGACTAGCTCAGGTAACCTCTCCCCTGAAACAAGAAGAATTCAGGATCAACTAGCACCGATTCGATGGGAAGAGATCGATGCGGCCTGCCACAGACCAGACGATACTGACATCCCTTACACAGTAGAGGAACTGAAAGCAGTTTTTAAAGTTGGCAGAGACACAGCACCAGGAGCAGACAGGATAACATACACCATGATCAGCAAAATGGGTCCTGCAGGAGAAACAGCCTTTCTGAGAATCCTGAACAAAACACACATCGAGCACACAAGACCACAAACCTGGCGGCAGCAAGACACGCAGCCAATCCCAAAACCTAAAGATCCAGAGAACCCAAGACCAATCGCATTGGTGTCATGCATTGAGAAAACTGGAGAAAAAATGGTACTAAATAGAATGAAGTACAAGATGGTCCACTGCACAAGCAGCTATATGCATATCAGGAAGGAGTCGGAACTACAGAGTGCATAACAGATGTTCTCAGCTATATAAATCAGAAGAAGGCACAGTAGTTTCTTCATAGATTTTTGAAAAGGCTTTTTGAACTAGCCAGTCCAGCAGCAATACTACAATCAGTAGTAAGGAAGGGAGTCCAAGGACACTTACTAGCCTGGACAAAAAACTACGTGCTGAGAAGGCAGGCCAGAGTAAAATTCCAAGGAGTGATGTCTACATTCCACGACTTGGAAAATGGCACCCCTCAGGGAGGAATTCGAGTCCATTTTTATTTTAATATACTAATGGAGAATATAGCCTCCCTGCAGCTTCCAGAAGAACGTAGAAAATCTTCATCTATGCCGATGATGTGTGTGTAGTAGCAAGGGGAGCTGTTAGAGTACCCAGAATGCAAAGGGCACTCATGACATCAACAATAAATCAAATGAGCTAGGCCTAAAAATAAACATAAATAAAACAAAGGCCATGACAATAAAAAGCCCACAGACCGCTGCAACCACTAACAATAGGAGCTTGAGCCCATAGAAATGGGTAGACAGCTACATGTACCTAGGAGTTGTCATAGATCAGCAGCTAACTTTCAAGGAAGAAATCAAGTACTTGAGAGAAAGAGCAAATGCAAGACTTGCTGCCATGAGATACATGTCATCCTGAAGGAGGGAGCAAATGAACACATACAAAGGAAGTACTACCTAGCCTGCACCAGAACATTGGTGGACTATGCTGCCCCCACTCTGATAAGGCTGACAGAGGCTCAGAAAGAATCACTGGAGGTCATTCAAAACAATGCAATGAGACTCATGCTAGGAGCACCTACATGGACAAGGCTGTGCAACCTCAGGCTTGAAACTAACCTGCCAAAGCTAGAGGATAGGATTGCACAGCGAAATGTAAGCACAATGGCCAAGATGTTCCTCTCAGAAAGAGAACTCCATCTCTAAGAAAAGAGCAAGAGAGGAACTTGCCAAACACCCACAGATTCAAACTTCGAGTTCCTATGGTAAGGACCAAAGTGACAACATCAAAAGTCTAGGCATGGCAGAAACACTGCTGCAACTAGGTCCAGACACAACACAGGGCACACAACAACTACCACCCTGGAAGAAGGACACTACAATATACAAATACACAAGCCTGCCAAGAGCAAAAGAGGACTGCACAGGAGAAGAGCTAAGAGCGGCAGCCTATGAAGCAATCAGAAACACTGAGACCCATAGGGGCACAAACATACTACACTGATGGCACTGTAGATCCTGAGAATCAAACTACGGGAGCTGCAGTATATTCAAGAAACTTCACAGCCTGCTGGAGGGACCTCCAACCACACTCCACTATGCAGACAGAGTTAACAGCAATAAGACAGGCACTGCTGTACTCACTGGAGAATGAAGTAGGGCCTGTAATCATCCAGACAGACTCAAAGTCCTCAATGCAGCCCTGCAACAAACAGAAAATTAAAGAAAATAAGGCACTGCTGGCTGGAATTAAAACACTGCTACTACCAGCACAGCGAAAGAGGAAGACCTGTCACCTTAAACTGGATACCCAGTCACATAGGAATTCCAGGCAATGAAAGGGCTGATGAGCTAGCCAAAAGTACAAAACACATTGACAGAGTGCAAGTACATATACAACCTGCACTGCAACAAGTCAAAATGCAATGAAACCACTCTGCAAAGAAAAATTGATAAATGACCATCATGAGTGGGTAGAAAAGAACTCACCGTCTGCCAGATGGTATAAGAAATCGACTGGTCTAGTGCCTCCTCCCATAGACAGGCACACACCAAGAAAACTTGCTGTGATCATCCACAGACTCAGGCTAGGATATAAAGCCTGCTGGGAAATTGTGGAAAACCAGTGTCAGACCATGTGAACACTGTCAAGAAGAAACACAGCAACCACTCCTTCACTACCTGCTGGAATGCAGAGAAACAGCACAGCTAAGAGGTGCAGCACAAAATGCAATACCTGCACAAGATGCTGAGCATGCAGCTGCCACAGTCACAAAGACAATCATTGAAAACTTAGAAGAGCATGCCCAGGTGCTCTACAACCTACCTCCACCAAGGTAATCAAGCTAATAAAATCAATCACCCTCATCATCATCCCCTCATTGTAAGGCTCTATCCACATCATCCACTATCATTCTTTTAAACAACTTTACCTACAACTAAAATCCTCCCGCAGGGACCCAAGGGAGTAAAGGGTTGGACAACCCCACCTGCACCGCTTCTCCGATTTTCGAAAGCCTTACACTCATTCAAAACTCCTTCTATAATATGACATGATGGCCTCTCTTACTGACACCATCATCCTTCCCCTGTCCACTCCTATCTCTACAACTAAAGATATTTCCAATTTCAAAAAAAAACTAACCATGTACCTAAAGAATCTTTTCAGATCACCTACGGGCCGAACAAGGGAAAGGCCCGTGCCAACAAGAAGTGTTGGCTTAATACAACAACAACAACCCAATCACAGGTTACGTAATTTCGTGCACAGGCGCGTTACGTAACTCTCGTCATTTTTAACCTTAATTTTGACAAGTAGCCTCTAAGAGACCCTTTCGCCCGGTAATCCCAGGGAGACCGCCCTTGGAATTTCCGGCATTCCCCAAGTTCAAAGCTGTTGTTATCGAGGCCAGACTTCATATGCTGCAGTCAGGCCCTCGAGAAAAAATATCCAGAAGCCAACCTCATAGCCAGACCGAATTTAAGGGGAGAATTTATAATTACTCCCAATGGACCAAAAAGCTGCTGAACTACTGAAGAAAGACACCTGTGCCACCTTCTTGATCCTGCTTCAAAAATAAGCAAGGGGATGATATGCAAAGTCCCCAAATACATAACTATCGAAAGAGTCCTCGAGGTTCCCACATCATGGAAGCCAAGAGATGTACTGCAAAAGATGGACAGGAAACAAACTCTAAAGATAGAAGCGACCTTCAAGGGCCAAATTCCAGCCAGGGTCAGCCTTGGGATTCTTGGCACTTACGAGACCGAAGCCTTCGTACCAGAGCTTCTGAGATGCTTCAAGTGTCAGAGGTATGACACCACAAGAACGAATGTAAATCAAAGAACACATCTGTGGAGTGTGCAGTGCGAAACACGAGACAGAAGTGTGCTTGAAAAAGTACAAGGAAAAGGGCCACACAGTTGCCCGATGCCCTAACTGCAGACCAGCAACATCGATGCTTGGTTTAAGGGATGCCCAGTCAGACTGCAGCGGATTTGGAAGGCGAAGGCATCCTCCTCCACCTGCAAGACCTCGGGCAACCATCACCGACCCAGGAAACCTCCCAGCACCCCAGGTTCCGATCCTAGAACGAACCTACCTCCTGTACCACAAACCACCCAACCTTCCTCCCAACCTCCTCAATCCCGGCACTACATCCCCACCCCCTCATCCTCTCCGTATCGCCAAACTCCCGCCCCTCTACCTCCTCCCCCCACTCCCCCCAACCCCCCAGGTTACCCCCCTAACCTCTGCATCGCCGAAGACGTCGATTCCTGCTCGTGCCGAAGCCAGGAACCCAGACAGAAGACGCAGTTGAAGAAGAAATGCAGACCGAGACACCGACTGTAGCTCCTGTTTTGTATAAAGAAGCAGGAACACAAACTGAGGAGTTGTAGCTAAGCAAAACAGCGAAACTCAGACCTGCAAACAAGAATACAGAACTTCAAGCGTCGGAACGAATACTTCTCGTAGGAGAATATCAAATCAGAAAGTTCCTGCTGACCTACGAGGAGTTTGAGGCTTTTTTAAATAGAGCCATCTTTAATAACGACAGTGGCAGTGGTCATCAGCTGTTCTCTGAGCTCGTCCACGCTCTGTTGGACCTAGAGATCAGTCTCCCAGATGACCTCCTGTTAGAAGATTTTAGATACAGATCTCAAACATAAAGATCGCCGCTACATGAAAAGTGCTGGTTTATAGCATTAACTGCTTTTTCATTTACTAAACAATCCTCCTTTCCCCTCCGTTTTTCGGCCGCCTCGTCTAACGACCGAATATTTCAACTGTCACTCTAACTACCGCTTAAGCTGTCGCTTATTTTTGTTATCCTGTTTCTAAAACTGATAATATTTCGTTTTTCCTTCGTCGTTCCCTATTGCTAAACGATCGACGCTCTCTGCTTTTTTTTTCTCGTAAAGTGAAATATGGTACTTGAACTCTATAGAGTTGCGCTTTTTTTTTCCGTTTTTCTACGACTATAAATTTTGATTCGGATTTCACATTATTACCTGGCTATTCTCTGACTCGCCAGGACTCGCTACTATCGATCTTTATCTTCTACTAATGGGTACCTTAGGGTTAAGGGGTTTGTAACCTTGCCTATTCACTTTTCCTTTCACCTTTGAAATCCATACCATTCCACCTGCACATTCCATAGAAATCATAAAATAAAAAGATCGCCTCATATCCTAAATCACCAAATGCATCTAAAAAATAATTCAAATGACCTACGGGCTGCTACATTAGCTAAAGCCCGTGCTGGCATAAAGCCAGCTTAAATACTCCAACAAACAAACAACCCATTCCAATCAGTTCACGCTCACCTTTCCTTGAAGATGAACCGATGATACGGTTGGAAACGTGGAATTCCATTACGCCCTTAGACTAAGATTTGTTAACCACTTTTGTTATCATAACAATAAATTAGTATTTTTAGAAAACATTTCTTTAACCAAGATATGAACATCGGCCAGCTTTTAGCAAACACCAGCCCTGATGAGAAGAGAATAATAAGAAGTTTAATTTAAAAGACCATATATAAAATCAATTCCACTAATGCTGCCATCATCTTTCACAAAATATTATTATTATTATTATTATTATTATTAGGTTATTATTATTATTATTCCAGGCAGGTAGCCGCACAATTCAATTGAATAACTATGACGTTATTTACTGTGTCTATAGTGACAGTAATTGTACACAAACTACTTAGGCCCTTCAGAAAAGAGAATCAAAATTAAGGCTCACGCAATCACTTACCTGCTTACGATAATTTCGCCAAAGAGGATCTCGTATTTGAGCCCCTCCATTTCGAATGATGTTTTCATAAAAGTATACTTCCTCGTGTAACACTTAGTTATCTAGAACTTCTTGCCCTCAGGCGAGAACCAGCTCAGAAAGAGAAATCCAACACATTAGGCACAGAGATAACGAGAGAGAGCTTTAGAGGAATTTCTAAGACCGCAGGACATTAAATATTTAAACCTCTTTTTTTTCTCGTAGTTTAGAGAAAAATGCCGTCATTCAGGAGTTGAAAGGAAGGAACGTATGAGCGAAAGAGTGTTAGGAGAGAGTCTACACTTATCCTAACATTGCCATTTTTGTTCTTTTAAGAATTAACTGCTTGAACGAAAGTCGAGAATTTAAGAGGAATATCAGATGTCATCGTGTGAAAGGGTGTCTTTTACTTCGCATGAATAACTGGCAGATAAGAATGAAAAGTAGTGAAAAAGGCCTGGATGAAATAAAAAGAAATTTATGTTGATTCCTTGCATTACACAGCTCGACGTGTACGGGGTTGTGTGAGAATGAGGCGGTTCGTGGGTAGGGGGTGGGGGTTGCTGGTTGGGCGGCGTATTCAGCAAAGTGCCTGAGCGTGGCAGAAAGCCGTTTTGTGTAAAAGGTTTCTGAGGAACTTGCAAGAGTCTGCAAAAGCTCAGTTTACGTCAGTGACTCATTCCCCCCAACCTCTTTCGTGGGAGTTTCTTTTCATTTTTTATATGCATCCGGGTCGGTTGTATCGTGAAACATAATATACTATGTATATATATTATATATATATATATATATATATATATATATATAAAATATATACACATGAATCTGTTAACCAGGTTACCCATATACCAAATGTTTATCTTGCAGCCCTCACAAATGTGATATAAACATTACGAAACGTCTTGAATAATGCGCTATTTTAGCCTGGTCCTGGAGCCCTCCTCTCCACTGGAGTGCATCCGACTTTGGGGGCCTCCTCTCTTCGGTTGAGGACGAAAAATATGAAAACCAGGAAATTCCTCGTTCGGGAGTCTCAACCCTCTGACCCTAGCTCCACGCGGACGCGCATTTTGCAGCCAGCTGATATTGCATCAAAAGGTAATTTACCAGCTGAATATATTATTTCTTCTGAATATGCAGATCCCATCGTTGCTTTTTTCGATTAGAAAAGTGTTTGTTCAATTGAAAAGGGCCGTTTTCTTCGCTATATAATTCTCTGCTAGGAAATTTGTTGAGATGGACCAGTGAACAATCAAGAATTACTTTAGAAATTCCCCTTTTCTTTGTAGAAACGTTTTTAGCGGCCTGAATTATCGCAGGTATTTTAAACGAAAATAAAATCACTTTCTCAGTTGTGAGTAAATAGGAATTACCATTTATGAATAAGAAAATATACCACTCATACCGTCTGTCTATTTCGTACGTTAGATTGAAATGCCATTTTGACTGAACCTAAAGGTCGCTGAAAATAAATCCTTTAGGTAGGAAGAGCCCAAATTCTCAATTTTAATTCTAAGACAGCACACGAACCTAACAATAAAATTTTAAAGTTAACTTTTATGTCGAACAGAAATGCAGTAATACTCACATGCTTTATTCGTCTATATGTATATAGCTATATAATCCTCTCCTGTTTACTGGACAGTTAACAAATATAGAACTTTCCTGGACATTCATCAGAAAATTCTATTACAAAAATCGTTTAATCGCCATACTGCTAACCCAGTGCTTCTATTTCGAACTCATCCTCAATACACGAACCTAAAAATACTTTCACTTCTTTTCTGAATAAAGCAGCATGCGACCATTTATGAAATGGGTTCTCAAAAATGAGAGCGAGAATGCAAGAATATGAGAGGAAATATCTGACTATTAAAAAAATAGTTATCAATTCTAACTCACTGCCGATATATAAACTGGAAATATATTGTTATATTTCTGTCATTTCATGCTCTGAATAAAGCTGTAAGATACTATCAGTGAAAGGTATTCAGAATGTTTCCCGGAGCCAGAAAAGAAGAGAAAATATTTGCAGATTATAAAACATTTATATATTAACCTCCTTGGAAACATAACCCTTTTCGGTTCAAAAAGAATTTCCGAGAGGAATCCAATATTCTGTAGCTCATGACTCCACGAAACCCGAGGCAGAGCGGAATGCCCTTTGGGTGCAGTACCCAGAGACCGAACTCGACTCCGATTGAGTTATAACTCTTTGATGCTGTTCGATGAGGGATAGCTGTAGTCTCTGCAATACAAACAGACAATTTGTTGGCAGACTTTCTCTCTCTCTCTCTCTCTCTCTCTCTCTCTCTCTCTCTCTCTCTCTCTCTCTCTCTCTCTTTTGAAGTAACATGATCAAGCAATTGGAAAATTATCTCTCTCTCTCTCTCTCTCTCTCTCTCTCTAAATAGCAAAAACAAATAATTGATGAAACTCTCTATCTCTCTCTCTCTCTCTCTCTCTCGTCTCTCTCTATCTCTCTCTCTCTCTCTCTTTCGATGAGAGCGTTCGCCTTCAGGTGGAATATCCGAGTCACGTGGGATGCATAGATCAAATAATTCAGCCTTTTTTCCTTCCATTCTTTCGAATTCCATTAGTATAGATAAGGATAAAAAAAAAATGACAAAGGGAACAGATGGTAAAAGAATTGATGTAAATGTTGGAGAGGAAAAGGAATTCGGATTTTGGTATTTTTGTTGTTTCCTGGGAATACTTACTTTATTTTTGTCTATACCTCTCTTCTGTCATTAAAAAGTTATATCGTTTATTCTTGGATCATAGGACAAGGTTTAAATTTGGTGATCTTCTTTGTAAGAGTGTCCCTTTCACCTGTAGTTCTCTCTCTCTCTCTCTCTCTCTCTCTCTCTCTCTCTCTCTCTCTCTCTCTCTCTCTCTCATGAAGGCAGTTTCATCAACAAGTAAATAATAACCTCTCTCTCTCTCTCTCTTCTCTCTCTCTCTCTCTCTCATGATGTCTCCTCGGATGGACTAATAAGTCTTTGAGTCATCCTAATCCTTGTAAGTCCTTGTAACTCTCTCTCTCTCTCTCTCTCTATCTCTCCTCTCTCTTCTCTCTTCTCTCTCTCTCCTCCAAGGCAGTGCCACGTACCAATAATTTAGCCACCTTTCACTTGAAGGAATCAACACAAACAGTTTAAGTTCATCTCTCTCTCTCTCTCTCTCTCTCTCTCTCTCTCTCTCTCTCTCTCTTCCATATGAATAGGATTCGTCTTTTGAATAATAGTAACAATGATAATAATAATAATAATAAAATGGAACATTATTTGTGAACCGAGCCAAGTCCCCTGAAGAGGCAAGAAGAAGGTAGTCCTGTTCAACCTGCTGTTGGACAACGTCAGTCAGTTTCATTCGCTTTCCTCGAGAGCTTCCTACTCTCGCAGGCATTCCCAATTTCGAGGGAAATATTGTGCCATCTTCATTTTCTCAATGGGAAAGGAAGAGTCCAAATGAAGAGGAAATAGGCGACAAACTTATGGGTTGACTCATGTTTCTTTTTTACCTGGTGAGTAAAGAGTAAAAGAACTTTCCAGTCAGAGAAACTGACCTTTTCAGAGACAAACGAAAATCCTTTCTGGCCATTTAAGTCCCATTCATTCCAAGATAGGAATCTCTCCTCTTCCCACCACAACGACTGCCATAATTCTACTGGGTTCTCATTGATGCCCACTTTTGGCGTTTTCATTATCACGGTAGACGTTAATGGGAACAATTTCTTGTT
>NC_087211.1:5087803-5097803 GCF_015104395.2 Macrobrachium nipponense | reverse complement strand
AGTGCAAAGAGTGAAATAGCTTTAAAAGTATGTCAGGGTAGGATTTAAGCCTAAGCACGTCTCAATTGCAAAACGTGAAATACCTTCAAAAGTATGGCAGCCTAAGACTAGGTCTATTCACGCTTGAAATACCTTTCACCTTCGCCTTTCTCATCGTGGTATATATAAAAACCCCCGGTTCCCGGAATTGCGGAGCAGAAAGTTTGGTTCTAATTCTTGGAGGAAAAACTCTCTCTCTCTCTCTCTCTCTCTCTCTCTCTCTCTCCTAATGCCTCGTTTTCGAAGTTAAACAAGGCAAATTACTGGTACTTAGTGAGATGGGTCTTGTCTGACTGCATAATTTATGTGAGGCAATGGGACGAAGAAGAAGAAGAAGAAGTTCGGAAGAGCTTAGGATGGGACATCGTTTGCTTGTTTTCTTATCATGGCTCAGTTGTAAAGAAAAATAAACGTAGTTTTATTCAATGTTTTGAATTGCGTCGTGATCTGTCAGGTTGAGAATGAAATGATGTGAGATGAATTTGATATTTACAGAACCTGAAATTGAGGATGATGAAACCATAAAGGGTTAAGGCGGCTGAGTGTTTAGTTGTTTGTATGGATGAAGTTCCTACAAAGGAAAGTTAAATTTACTAGTATATTTGTGAGTTTGTCCTAAGACATATACATATATGTGTGTACTTTTATATATACATAACTGTGTAAAGGCAGTTATTGAAAACTAATTGACAGGAATCATCCCACAAAGTACATTGTGCGCAGATGTTTATCTTGCAAAAAAAAAAGGGGGTGGTCAGGTAATGACATTATCCAAATAAAACATCATGTTTTTTTTAATTTTCATTCCTCATCCTCATTAGTGGGTGATTTGAGAATAAGAATAAGTGTCGAACTGTAATAAATTCCATGTAATTGATTGAGAGTTTCGCTGCTTGACAATAAAAATGACATACAGAATTTTATAAAGGACATCGGTAATAGAGTGCCCTGACTCTTCTATATGAGTGAATGTGTGAAATGTCCCTCTTGTAGTAAAAGTGTCTATTGAATTATGAGTGAGTGACAATAAGCCTTCCATGAACCTCTCAGGAACCATTTATAATATTCTTTTAATGTCAGTTGAAACCGAATTATTAAGATGAAATGGAAGCCGATATCAGTGACTCATTTTCTGTTTTATTTTTTTTTTTAATTGATATTGTTATTAGAAGTTGTTTTCGTCCTCTATCAGGTTAAGGGTTTTTGTGATTAGATGTTTTCTTCTAAAGCGTAAAAACATTCATTACTCTAATCCAATTATGTTTTTTTTTATTACCTGCCATGGTTCGCTCATTCTCTCTCTCTCTCTCTCTCTCTCTCTGTATTGACAGTATTTTATCCGGTTATTATATATATATATATATATATATATATATATATATATATACATGTTTGTGTATATATATATATATATATATATATATATATATATATATATAAATATCTATATATATATATACATGTGTGTGTATATATATAAATATATATATATATAATATATAGATATCTAATATTATATAATACTTAATAAAATATATATATATTTACCATGTGTGTTTATTACTTAATCAATAAAATATGGAACGTGATGAATATTACAAATAAAGACAAAATCCAGGGATGGAAAGAGTAAACGGTGGAATTCTCCAAAGACTTTCGAGTTCTTGTCCTTTACTTAGAAGAATGGGCAAAAGTCTAAAAGGCCTACGTGGATGTTGTCTTTATATACAGGGTGATTCAAAAAGAATGACCCTATTTCATGATCAAATATTTCATAAGTAAATGTAGGAATCAGAATGAGGGAGTGGGTGTTTGAAAGATAAGATTTCCCAGTTTTCTATAATAGTCTTATCAGTTAGAGCATTTTTAAATGAAAAACTGCCTCAGCGATGGATTGGTCGGATAGGGGGCCCAAGACAGTGCTCTTTTGTGCTTGGGCCTCCTCGATCTCCTGACCTCACAGTTTGTGATTGTTTTCTCTGGGGGTTTTGTAAAAGATAAATTCTTTGTTCCACCACCTTGCCAACTGACCTGGAAACTTAAAACATCGAATAACAACAGCGATCAATTCAATTGATCATGATGTGCTTCAACGTGTTTGGGAAGAATTCTCATATCTTATTGATGTTGTTCGTGCTGCAAGGGGCGTGTGGCCATATTGAGCAATTGTAACATGTGAAATAAACTTGACTGTAAGTAGAATACTTGAATTATAAGTTTTATTTTTTGCTATTTTTCCTTCATATTTAATCATGAAATAGGGTCATTCTTTTTTAATCACCCTGTATATATATATATATAAATATATATATATATATATATATATATATATATATATATATATATATATATATATATATATATATATATATATATATATATATATATATATATATATAATGGATTGGAACATAATAATAAGAATAATAAAATCAGCCAGATGTCCCAAATGTTTACAAGAAAATACCAATTGGGAAATCGCTGACACAAGCTTTCTAGGCATCAACATCGAAAGATGAACGCAAATTTCGTATTTGTTGCCCCTCCAAAAAATAGGAAATTGTGAATTTGGATTCATAAATAGTAATTGCTCAGAAGTGGGAGCCTGGGTAATGTTAATTTTATTCTTCAGTTCAGAGTCCCAACAGAACTGGAGAATAAATGTGGTTTTTATACAGTGACGTCACGAGAACTCCCATTTGGATCTTGAGCCAGCATCCTGCAAATGTCCATCTTATACCTAAGAGGGGATTAATGTTCTGAGAGTACGAGTACATACTGCGATATCTTCCTAATTTGTTGGTGGGGGGAGAAGAAGGTGGTGGGGGAGGGGGGGTGGGAGGGGTGGGCGGGGGGGTGGGGGGGGGGGGGCATATCATTATAAAATCCCAATCAGCTTCTCAGACGGCCTCACCGAAAGTAGGAATCTTTTCTGAGCAATGTACAAACGAAGAATAAGTGTTACTCTCTGCTCCTGCAAATACTGATAACAAAATGAAATCTTGAGAGAAGATCTCTCACATTTAGGATGTTTTCATTTGAGTCTGCAATTGTTCTGTACTGATAATTTTGTCGAAGAATTTTTATAAGACTTAAATCATGAAATGCAGTTAGTGTCGTGCATACATATATACATACATACATACGTATATGTATATATATATATATATATATATATATGTATATATATATGTATATGATATATATATATATATATATATATATATATATATATATATATATATGTGTGTGTGTGTGTGTGTGTGTGTGTGTGTGTATATATATATACATATATGTATATATATATATATATATATATATTATATATATATATATATATATATATATATATATATATATATATGTGTGTGTGTGTGTGTGTGTGTGTGTGTGTGTGTGTGTGTGTGGTGTATATATATACTATATATATATATATAGTATATATATCTATATATATATATACATATATATATATATATATACCTATATATATAGTATGTGTGTGTGTGTGTGTGGATGTGTGTGTGTGTATAGATACATGATTCATATATCACCAACGTTCATTAGCAGAACAACCTTTACAGATGAATACTTCTTGAGAACATGGACATATGCTTCACCATCTTATCTCGTCACAGGGATTAGAATCCCGGTGATATATCTGGGCGCGATATTGTGTCTTTACCTCCCACTTGTCCTTATCTGGATCAGCCACGGAAGAGGGCGAGAGAGAGAGAGAGAGAGAGAGAGAGAGAGAGAAGTCTGTCATTCTCGTCTGCTATTTCTCCGGCTGAATTAACCATTTCGTTTTATATTTTGCTACGTTTATTGATCTCTTCGTCTACCAGCATTTAAGTAATTATTTGATTGTAAAACAGCAGCCATATTCCTCCAAATGTCAGCTGATTTTTAGGCGGGAAACCAAAACACGCCAGCCAGAGATAGGGAGTTCCTGTGGAAGGGGGCCCCGGGGAAAATAGACTTGTCAGCTTTAGGGACGTATCCCAAAGGGAAGGATGTAGGCAGACTAGTACTTATTAGGCCTATATCTTAAGCTCTTTTTCCTATGAACCCTCTGCTGGCTGTATGTTCGTTTCCAGGATTGCCCTGCTCGTGGGGTGTTAAGCTAACCCCCAACACCCATGAAACACACCTGCAATCTTTCTCAGTCGGCCCCCCCCAGTCGTGACCTCGGACGGATGTCCAACCCAACCAGCCTTCCCACTTAGGCCTAACGGCGTTACTGGCGCGCCCAAATCTGAGACAAAGCCGACGCCACATATTCCACAAAGGTCCACTGAACATGGCATCCAGGTACGTCTTGTGAAACAGCATATTGCCAGTCCCTTACCTCCTAGTTTTCGAAATTCAAACTTCGACTCCATTGAATATCCCCTTGTTCCTCACTGCCTCATGGCCGCATGTTTCCCTTGTGTGATCGTCCCAGACAAAGGAAGTCATTGCATACCTCAGTGAAACATTAAAGTTCCTTTCCCCCAGTGTTTAGAGATCTGAATAATCGTAACTTGTGCAAGAAGTCCTTTTTCTTTTTATCTTGACTAATTTGGGATCCATTCCAGATTCCTGAGTCACGTGTCCAAGTCTCCTCACTCACCAGTGTTGCATTACCGCAAGATATCGAAACCCAGCTTTTATTACATGAATCACATTTTAGCCAGCTATCCATTTGTGAGAGATATATGGGTCCCAGTGTGGACATGCTGCATTTACTTTTCTCCAGGCCAGTAACGGCCTCTTGTAAATAAATAGATGTAAAGTAATTAGCTGAGTTTCTGGCGACCTTTTCCTCTAGAGTAAATGTTCACTTTAAATCCTGTTTACGGTAAGTTCAAGTAATTTACTCTTTCCCTCAACTATTCCTGTTTACGTATTGTAGTTCCTTTCAAAGGACCAGGGCTCATACGTAACAATTTCCATCTGGACGATTACGTTGCGCTCTCTCTCTCTCTCTCTCTCTCTCTCTCTCTCTCTCTCTATATATATATATATTATTATTATATATTGCTACTTTCAAAATGCATGTTTTCCCCTCTTTGAAATGTCTTGTAGATTGTGTAACATTTTTTCAGATTCCTAGATAGCTTAGAATAGGATGTTTTAAAATGTGTGTTCAGATTTCGCATTAACGTCTTGTAAAAGAATATATATATAACGTAAAGAGAGAGATCCTTGTCTTTTCAAAGCTGCAAATGTTTAACTTTTATGTCAGCACTTTAAAATTAGAGTCTGCGAGATCCTTTGCTTCCCTGCTCTGTCAGCGCGTTTGATAGCGAGCTCGTTGTCATAAAAAACATGTCAATCTTACTTTCGTTTACCCTCCGTTTCAATCGGGTACGTATCTGTTGAGCAGTCTTGCCTTGTACGTGTATGTATTTGCCAAGTCCCACGTGGATGTTGCACATTATGTGTGTAAAATTGCATCAGATTTCAGAAGATTCGAGAAGCTTTCGTGCCTAGAACGTTTTGAGACATCTGCTCTGTCATTTCCATAAAGGAAGAGATTTTCATTCGATCTTAAGACCTCGAGGCAGTTAGATCTCTCGCTCTCTCTCTCTCTCACTCGACATCGAGATTAAATTAACGTAACGTAAATTTGGTCACTCATATTGTGAGAATTGTATATTTGATATTTCTTAGAATTTATTTAGTTTATTTAATTTCTTTTGTGGAATCTGAACAAACATTTCGTAACGGCGCCTTGTTTTTTGTGAAAGTGTAATTTACAAGAGAAGAAAAGAAGTTGGATATACCAAAAAAAGGTAAAGTGTGTTTGTATTTTTATTAGTTGCAACTAATAATTGTTTAGGAACATTGTGAATAACTAATCTGGATAGGGAGTGTGGTTTTGATTTCAATAATTGATAGGTAACTGTTGTCTGTTACGAAGGTTTGGTAAAAACTGTTGGTTAGTGTTTTTGAATGAAAAAGATTTACACTTTTACACATTGCTGATATTTTTTGTGTTTGTGTCTGTTCCATTGTTTGTGCACTTATTCATTTTCTTATTGAAGTGTGTCTTTTGTTTTATATTTTCATTTACATTCACAATTTAATTGACTTAGTTATTTTCATTGCTTTATCATTGCACATTTAATTAAATTTAACACTTGTGAATTGATTTGCATTACTTAGAATTCTTTTCAAGTTTTATTGTTGTTTAGCACTTGTGAATTAATTTCAAATTTTCAATTATTGCCTAACACTTTTGAATTTTGATTGAATTAATTTTCTGAATTTTGTGATAAATTAATTTTGATTTAATTTTACTTAATTTGTATTCAAGAATTAATTAAACTTTACTTTGTTTTCAAGTAACAGTAATTTCCCTGATATTGTGAATTTCACTTATAAATTTTGAATTTAATAATAAATTTTTGTATTTAAAATTTTTATAAGTGTTTTCTTTATCTTACACCAGTATAAATATATTTAATTATGACTATATTCATGTTAGGTAGAAACATAGAGTGGTAATTGATTTGCTTTCCTTCAATTTAATTGAAGTGACTTAGAACCAGGGAAGTACTTAGACTTCTGAAATCAGGGAAATACTTAGAGTTTTTGAAAGTTGTTGAAGGAGTGATGCCCTTTGATTAATTTAAATTACTTATACAAGATTAACCTCAAACCTTTTTTGCTTTTAATTGGACTTATTCTTTGATTTTCTGCAATACTGGTAAGTGTTAAGGGATCACTGTTGCCTTTAGTGTATTCAGTCGTTTAAACGTGTTATGAGGGTTCAGGTGTTTGGCTTTTGGTGAGGTAATATTTGATGCAAGGTAACCAGATACTTGGCACTTCGTAACAATATATATATATATTATATATATATATATATATATATATATATATAATATATAGATATATGTGTAAATCATTTAGGAGAATGTCTCACAATACAAATATTAACCATTACTCTGTTGACTAGCCGCCACAAACAGAAATCCCACAGTGTGTACAGATGTAAGTAGATGTACGTACGTATTCGCTGCATATATATCAATCAGACCCGAAGGCTATAAGCATTGATGAGTCGATTGGCAATGTTAATGAAATTCGCCTTATTCTGCATATTGACGCGACCTGCCATATTCGTGCGCTCAGACAGATTTGAAGATATGAGACCTTAATATGCACAACACCTTTGACCGAAGTGATCTGTCGAATTACTAGATGCAGGAAAGTCCTCTTCAGCTGAGTAATTGTGGGATGAGTGGCGGCAGATGTAATAATTTCTTGGGAGGATTGAAATCGCTTTGAACATCCTGAACCAATACGATTCAATTCGACGCTTCGTCCGAACGGTTAGTGCGAAAGAGAGATATTATTATTATTATTATTATTATTATTATTATTATTATTATTATTATTATTATTATTATTATTATTATTATTATTATTATTATTACGGTTAGGGTCATAGTTCTATAATAATAATAATAATAATAATAATAATAATAATAATAATAATAATAATAATAATAATAATAATAATAATAATAATAATAATAATAATTAAATAATAATATCAGGAGAGGGATCTTCCAGGAAGACTCACTGTCCCCACTACTTTCGTAGTAGCCATGATTCCCATGACAAAAGTACTACAGAAGATG
Source organism: Macrobrachium nipponense (assembly GCF_015104395.2). Classification (NCBI taxonomy): domain Eukaryota; kingdom Metazoa; phylum Arthropoda; class Malacostraca; order Decapoda; family Palaemonidae; genus Macrobrachium; species Macrobrachium nipponense. The sequence continues at coordinate 5,090,127 of NC_087211.1, read as the reverse complement.
GTGCCGGGTACCAACTCAAGAAAAGAGGCAACAGAATTAAACCACCTGATGTTCATGGACGACATCAAGCTGTATGGTAAGAGCATCAATGAAATAGATACCCTCATCCAGACTGTAAGGATTGTATCTGGGGACATCAGGATGGACTTTGGAATAGAAAAATGTGCCTTAGTCAACATACAAAAGGCATAGTAACAAGAACTGGAGGGATAAAGCTACCAGATGGGAGCAACATCAAACACATAGATGAGACTGGATACAAATACCTGGGAATAATGGAAGGAGGGGATATAAAACACCAAGAGATGAAGGACACGATCAGGAAAGAATATATGCTGAGACTCAAGGCGATACTCAAGTCAAAACTCAACGCCGGAAATATGAGAAAAGCCTTAAAAACATGGCAGTGCCAGTATACAGCGCAGAATGGTGGAATGGACGAAGGCAGAACTCCGCAGCATAGATCAGAAAACCAGGAAACATATGACATTACACAAAGCACTACACACAAGTGCAAATATGGACAGACTATACATAACACGAAAGGAAGGAGGGAGAGGACTACTAAGCATAGAGGACTGCGTCACATCGAGAACAGATCACGTGGGGGGGCAGTATCTGAAAAACCCGTGAAGACGAGTGGCTAAAGGGTGCATGGGAAGAAGGACTAATGAAAGTAGACGAAGACCCAGAAATATACAGAGACAGGAGAATGACAAGCAGAACAAAGGACTGGCACAACAAACCAATGCACGGACAATACATGAGACAGACTAAAGAACTAGCCAGCGATGACACATGGCAATGGCTACAGAGGGGAGAGCTAAAGAAGGAAACTGAAGGAATGATAACAGCGGCATAATCATGCCCTAAGAACCAGATATGTTCAAAGAACGATGGACGGAAGTAACATCTCTCCCATATGTAGGAAGTGCAATACGAAAAATGAAACCATAAACCACATAGCAAGCGAATGTCCGGCACTTGCACAGAACCAGTACAAAAAGAGGCATGATTCAGTGGCAAAAGCCCTCCACTGGAGCCTGTGCAAGAAACATCAGCTACCTTGCAGTAATAAGTGGTACGAGCACCAACCTGAAGGAGTGATAGAAAACGATCAGGCAAAGATCCTCTGGGACTATGGTATCAGAACGGATAGGGTGATACGTGCAAACAGACCAGACGTGACGTTGATTGACAAAGTCAAGAAGAAAGTATCACTCATTGATGTCGCAATACCATGGGACACCAGAGTTGAAGAGAAAGAGAGGGAAAAAATGGATAAGTATCAAGATCTGAAAATAGAAATAAGTAAGGATATGGGATATGCCAGTGGAAATCGTACCCATAATCATAGGAGCACTAGGCACGATCCCAAGATCCCTGAAAAGGAATCTAGAAAAACTAGAGGCTGAAGTAGCTCCAGGACTCATGCAGAAGAGTGTGATCCTAGAAACGGCGTACATAGTAAGAAAGTGATGGACTCCTAAGGAGGCAGGATGCAACCCGGAACCTCACACTATAAATACCACCCAGTCGATTGGGGGACTGTGATAGAGCAAAAAAAAAAAAAAATTAAAAAATAATATATATTATTATTATTATTATTTTAGGGTGACTTCGCATTTACACTGCAACAATTATTAAGAAAGGTTTGTGGAAAATATGATGAAGAAAGATACTATGAACGGAGGTACTGTAAAAAGAAATGGAAGGGATTGGAGCTGGTTGTTTGGTACAATGGAGATCTCTTGACCTCACTCGAAAGCTGTTCATTTCATCCATGGTTCCATGGTTCCAAATCCTTATAGCCTTCCATTTTTCAAGTGGTGCCTTCGCTTTGTTTAGGGTTGAACTCCGTAACTTCCTGATAGATATAAAACAACTTGCAATGGGTATGGATATAATTCAGACGACCCCGGTATCGCAGAATTAAAATTGCGTATTATTTATCTCTCTCTCTCTCTCTCTCTCTCTCTCTCTCTCTCTCTCTCTCTCTCTCTCTCTCTAACAAAAACGCGTAGTGCCTGACTTTCTAACAGAATTAAAATGATGAATATTTAATTTCGTTTTCGTTAATATAAAACTCCGCAAAATGCCTCTTGATAAGCGAGAGACTGAAGACCTTTTTTTTAAAGCTAAATTATAGAGGAAGGAAAATCATGGAGAGGAGAACTGGCTGCATAAATTAGGGATGAAGACAGACGGATGTCGGGGAAAGTCATCACGAGTGAAATGTGGAAGTGAAATGGTGGAAATGTCATGTGAAATGAGACATTTTTCCTCATTTCTCTTTCTCGCGGGGTCACATTTACTGATAAATT
>NC_087211.1:5082803-5085303 GCF_015104395.2 Macrobrachium nipponense | reverse complement strand
TCGCCACCAGAGAAAGCTAGAGAACTTTGGGTTGGGGATATGTACTCCTGATTTTAGCATTGGTAATTCTTGTATTTTTTAATTATTCAAACTATGTCCTTTCCAAAAGAGAAGAATTTTTTGTTGTAGTTTGGCCTTGACTTTTGTGTCCCTTCTTACAGACCTAACTTTGCTTATTTTAATTTTTCTTTCGAGGTGCTCTTTCAGGGACTCAAGGGTCTTAACTATTCTAACATGTCTAGCTTGCAACAGAAATTGTCCTTGTTACTTCACGACACATATAAAAAACTTAAGGTAAAATGGGGTCCATATTTTAGGAAAGAGGACTCTGAAATTCTGAGGAAACTTGGTAAAGTTGAAAACATAGTAATATGCAAACCTGACAAATGCAAGGTATAGTAATTCTTAATAAGGTTGACTATCTTGAAAAAAATGAATGTAATTCTGTCGGATAACTCTAAATTCAAACTTATTAGTGAACCTAACTTTGTTGACATTTACAAAAAAGAGGACTAAATCAACCGTATTCTTAGAAAACTTAAACAAGATGGGATTATTAATGAGGAGGTATTTCAAAAACTATTTGTTATAGGTTCTTCTTTTGGCATATTATATGGGCTCCCTAAAATACATAAGGATGGTATACCAATGAGACCCATAATGTCGTCCTACAACAGTCCTGCCTATAACATCTCAAAGTTTCTGGTTAAACTTCTAAACGAATATTCTGTATCGAAATTTACTTTAAAGAATGGTTTTGATTTTCAACATCAAGTGCTATTACAAGATCGTGAACTTTTTATGGCTAGCCTAGACGTTAAGTCTTTATTCACTAACGTACATGTTTCTGAAACCATTGAAATAATCCTAAATAAGGTTTTTAGTGATACTGAAATTTTTTTATGGTTTTAATAGACAGCTTTTTAAAACCCTTTTAGAACTTGCTGTGCAAGATTCAACTTTCATTTTGTTAATAAGCAAACTCTACCTGCAGGTCGGGGGAGTTGCATTGGGGTACCCCATTAGGCCGTTGTTTTTTGCTAACTTTTTTTATGGGTCATTGGAGGAAGAATTTTTAAATAATTCCCCGGAGAGTTTTTAAACCACATATCACAGAAGATATGTTGATGATACGTTTTACCTTATTCAAACATTCCTGGCAATGTCAATTATTTTGGAATATGTTAATAACATACATCCTAACATGAAATTTACTTTCGAACAAGAGAAGGACAACACTCTTGCATTTTTAGATGTTAAGGTTATTAGACATAACCATGTTTTTAGTACTTCTGTTTTCTGGGAAAAATACCTTTACAGGTTTAGGCACCAATTTTTTCAGTTCATGTTTCCATTCTTTTAAAATAATGCAATCACCATTCTTGTTTTTAGAGCACTTAGATATACCTCAGATTGGGCCTCCTTTCATATGAAATTGAATATTTACTTGAGTATTTCACTAAAACTCATTCCCAAGAAATTTTGTTTAGTTTTTAGTGTTATCAACAGAATGTTAGCAAGGTTTGTTTCCAAACCTACATTGAACTTTAATGTTCCAAAATTAACTTTGTATGCACCAATTCCTTTATTCACTCCGACAATTTACATTTCAAGGTTAAACAAATTATTGAAAACGAATCAGGATTTTTGAAATTAAACCTCATTCCTATGAACCCCAAGAAAATTGGAGGTTTCTTTAGTTATAAGGACAAGCTTCAGGATTTCATGAGATCCAACATAATATATAAATTTCAATGCCCAAGATGCCTTGGTAATTACGTTGGATCCTCTGAAGGCTGTTGCAGATTCGTTATTATAGCCATCTAGGTCTTGGTTACAGGACAGGGTCAAGAATATCCAATCCCAAATTTTCAAATATAAGGACTCATGCATCCAAATGGCAAAATTAATGTGGGAAAAAAAGCATTTTTCAATAATAGCACTACTAAACAAACAGCATACTTAACGACCCTTGAGTCTTTCTTTATCAAGTACCTCTCTCCAGGCTTAAACTCTAATGTTTCTTCTTCTCCTCTCTCTCTCTGGCCTAAGTGTTGTCTGGGCATGTATGAACTGTGTGGTCACTTGACTCTTTTCCTTACCTTGAATAGGTAGCCTTTTTCAAGTTTTGTTTTTATTTAAAGTTTTACATTATCCTAAGCTGATTTTAGCTGATTTTTTTATTGGTAATAATTTGTACTTTTAACTTGTAATTTATCAAGTAAAATTTTAATTATTGCAGACTGATGATGTGTTGAAGCAACATGAAACGTTTCACATATAAATAAAGCATGCTTCTTAGACTGCTGTCCCTTACCCGGCTCCAATGAATGTATATAATATTATATATATTATATATATATATATATATATATATATATATTATATATATATATTATATATATATAGTTATATATATATTATATATATATTATATATATATATATATATGATATATCATATATATATATATATATATATATATATATATATTATATAT
>NC_087211.1:5047803-5080303 GCF_015104395.2 Macrobrachium nipponense | reverse complement strand
TCTGCTATTTATGAAGGTTCAACATTGGTGAACATTAAGGAAACGATAAATAGTTCGTCGTTTTCTATTCAGGTTTATGTTCGTGAGTTTTTTTTTATTAATATGAACATTAGCATACAATTGTTCTTGCACCCAGCAAGAAGTAATTTTTTGGAGTTTTTCGTAATTCAACTCTTGAAAAGCTGAGATATTAACCCTCCTACTCCCTCTCATCAGAAACAACAGCAACAAATTTAGTTTTTAGGCTTACTCCCCGAGTAGGTGAATTGGGTTGGGAAGTAGTTAAATAATTTTTTATCTTATATAACTGAATACTCTTTTGCCCTTTTGCATGAAACTAAATGCATACACACACATACATAAATACGAACATGCACAATATAGACGAAAGTGCTGGCTATCTCGCTTTTCATTTTTTTTCCTTTGTGGCAAAAAACTGTATTTATATATATATATATAGATATATCTATTATATCTTATATATATATAATATATTATATATACATACACATATCTATATGAATATATAATTATATATATATATATATTATTATATATAATTATATATATATTCTATATATAATATATATATATAGAACATACACACACACACACACATAAATATAGATATTATATCATATATATTATATATATACAATACATACATATATATATATATATATATATACTTATATATTATAATTATATATATGATTAATATTATATATATATCACACACACACACACACACACACATATATATATATATATATATATATATATATATATATATATATATATCTTATATATAATATATATGATATATATATATATATATGTATATATATTATAATATAAATATTAGAATATATAAATTATATATATATGTATAATACGGTATGTATGTCGGTATATACACAAATATACGTGTGGTGTGTGGTGTGTGAGTGTGTGTGTAACATAAACATTTCGTAAACTTTCACACACCTCTCACAACATAAAAAGTTGTTAAAAAAACATGCGCCCCTTTACGACAAACATTCTTACGAGTTTTTTTTTCTGCCGACACTAAATGTTCCAAAAAAAATAATAATAATAAAGGGACTGCGAGAATAATTACTCTGAATTCCAGGCACCTGGACGCTGAGATGACACCTCGTGATCGCTCGGGAAACAACATTGTTGTCGCTGCGCGCGCCTCGAGAGAGAGCCCGAGAGAGAAGAGAGAGAGAGAGAGAGGGATCCGGTTTCCCTGTAGTTACACCATTGTTTATTCCAAGTGAATAATTCCCATTTTCTCTCCCGTTGTGTTCATGGCGATGTTTTTCTCGAGCTTGCTCGTTGGGGACTTTCATTTTGAGGTTTTCTTTCACTCTCCTTTTTATTCATTCGCTGCTGCAGCGTCGGTAAATTGCTGACTGAAATTGCTAGCCCATTCAATTGTCGATACCTGCAGCCAATTCCAGGCCACGCCAAAGAGAGCTAAAATAATTAGTGTTCTCTCACTCAAGGTAGAGGCAGAACAGTGAGTGTCCCGTCATTGGAAATTCGGGGAAGAAGTTCACTTGCTGATGAGTCGATTCCTTTAAATGTTCTTTTTTATATGTGTGCGTGTGTACTTATATTGTTACGTATGGACCTGGCCTTGAATGAGACTCCAATACATAAACAGGAATATTTGAGGGAAAAATAGAATGAATTACTTGAACTTACCGTAAAAAGGATTTACAGTGATAATTTACTCTAGAGGAGAAGTTCGCCAGAAACTCAGCTAATTACTTTACATCTATTTATTTACAAGAGGCCCTTACTGGCCTGGAGAAAAGTAAATGCAGTGTGTCCACACATTGGGACCCATATGTCTCTCACAAATGGATAGCTGGCTAAAATGTGATTCACGTAATAAAAGCTGTTTTCGATATCTTGCGGTAATGCAACACTTGCGGGCAGACAGACGATTATTCAGTCTCTAACACTGGGGCAAAGGAACTCTAATGTTTCACTGAGGTATGCACTGAAGACTTCATTGGTCTGGGACGATCACACAAGGGAAACATGCGGCCATGAGGCAGTGAGAAACAAAGGGATATTCAATGGAGTAGAAGTTTGATTTATGAAAATTAGGAGGGAAGGAACTGGCAATATGCTGCTTCACAAGACGTACCTGGATGCCATGATCAGTGTGGACCTTTGTAGAAAATGTGGCGTCCGGCTTTGTCTCAGGTCTGGGTCTCTTGGCGCGCCAGTACGCCGTTAGGCCTAAGGGGGAAGGCTGGTTGGAGACATCCGTCCGAGGTCACGACTGGAGCTGACTGAGGAAGATCGCAGGTGTCTTTCATGGGTGTTGGGGGTCAGCTTAACCCCCCACGAGCAGGCAATCCTGGAAACAGAACATACAGCCAGCAGAGGGTTCACAGGAAAAAGAGCTTAAGATATAGGCCTAAGAAGTACCAGTCTGCCTACATCCTTCCCTTTGAGATACGTCCCTAAAGCTGACAATAGTCTATTTTCCCCCTTCTCGAGATAGAAATTCCTACATCTGGCTGGCTAGCTTTGGTTTCCCGCCCAAATCAGCTGATATTTGGAGGAATATGGCTGCCTTTTTACAAATCAAAATAATTACTTAAATGCTGGGTAGACGAAAAGATCAATAAACGTAGCAGCTCCCCCTGTTAAGAAGGCATTCACTCCCTTTCGGGCGTGAAGGCCTTGGCTTAAATAAGTTGATCGTCTCGACTACCCAGTTCTCCTACTCTAACTTGAAGTTTTTAGAGCAGCGATACAGCTAACTACAGTGACCTACCTAACTTATAGGTGAGGATGCTAAGTGTACTAACTTATTGGAGTAATGTAGTCTAGCCTAAGTGATAACTACGGGTCGCCTGTGACGACAATCTACTCTACCCCTAGATAAGGTTACTTGAACATTCTACTTGCTACTACCCTAATGCCCTGGTACTAAATCATTAGCCTAACCTACTCATTACAGTTAATTGGAGACGCAATCATTCCAAGAGTGTGGTACGCACAGCAGCGGTTTGTCAACTGAATGTTAAAATACATGATGTGAGGTAATGATGCGTGAGGATGATGATGGTTTAGTAGACCACTGGAAATGGTTTTTAATGAGGTAATTATATTTAAATGAGGGTTAGTATTACCAATTCTAGGGGTTAGAGGGTTAGTTTTACTGGCAGAGATCAGGCTGGCTACCTTCTCTGGGTAGGTGCCAGGATCACTCTGCAATTGAATGCGACACTGTACCTCGGGCACAGGTGTCAAGGAGAGCATGTGGCTCTTTGGTTAGTTTGTTAATTACGTCCCTTCTTCTTCTTCTTATTCCTCCAGGACCTGGCTATACCAGTCCTAGGAGTAGACACAGGCACCGACTCTGGGATAAGCCAGAAACAAAAGCCGTCAGGAGCAGAGGCAGTGGCAGCCTGAGGGATTGCAGGGAGAAACACTCTTACTTCGGTATCTGCAGCAACCGTCGTAGAGGTGGAAACCTACTGCAGGGGAGGCCCTCCCTCGGGGCTGCTGCGACAAACGTCATAAGGGGAAGACTCCAGGCTGACTCCTGGTCAGGCAGTACCTGGTTTCCAGAGGAGGTATGAAGGTAAGGTCCGCCGGAGGTTCATCCTCGGGCGACAGAGGTAAGGGTGAAGAAGAATGATGGGCTGGAGATTGGCCATGGGCTGCGGTAAGCTCCATGCCTGTTGTAGGATCTCCTGTAGGAGGATCCTTGATAAGGTTAGGCGCCGGCGCTAGCTCGGGGCCAGGTGCAGAGTTCAAGTTCTGTGGTGGCTCTACGTCCAGGCTGGACGGAGCTTGGCAACTGCTCAGTGCTGCCAAGTGGCACTGGCAGAGAGTTGAGGTCGATTGGACCTGTGACGGTTTTACCGGAGGTGCAATACCTCTCAGCGTGCCCATTAGAAATGGGAGACAGAGGCTCCTATCTCTTGTTGAAGGCTAAGCCTTGTGGAAATGGACATTCCGCTGCTGGTAGTCTTCTAGGGCACCCAGGCCATTCGTGGAGTGCCCCTAGTACGTTTGCAGGTTTTGCAACGGAACTGTGAATGATCAACTCTCCCCCCTAGGTAACGGGGAGACTGTTGGTGGTACGTACTTCCTGGAGGACGTAGAATTCCGATGACTCCTTGCTTTGGAGTTATTTGTTGTGGGGTTAGGACCCTCAGTCTTTTGAAATGAAATGGGAGACTTCATGTCTTGCCCTCGGAGGAGGTCGTAACCTCCTGGAATGTAGCTTGCAACTGCAAGAGTACATACTTTGGAAAAAGGAGGTCTGGTGACCCTCAATTGTATGGTCGGAAGGATCAGTTTAATATGGTTGATACCTTCAATGGTGATCAGTTGACGTCTGTCAATATTAGCCCTTCGGGGGATTCGATCTTCCCGTATCAGGGAGATTTGAGCGCCAGAGTCGTCGTAGGCTCTGACGTGGCTTGGCTGATCATGACTTTGGAGGGGTGAGACGGTTATAGGGCCCTTAGCTGGGGTCCTAGTGAGGAAGAATTTGTAACTGCCATTGCGATGGCAGGAATATTGTGATTAGCGCACCCTCTGTAATTGCAGACATGTGACCCTTGCGGCCACAGTCTCGGCAGAACTTGTTCCAGACTTTTTCCGTGGCACTGGATGATAAGGCCGAGATGCCCCTACAGGTTGCGAATCTGTGGAGTCACCAAGGCTGGCAGTGTGCTCTGGCACAGGTGAAGAGTCCTCTCTGGCAGTGATTTGACGTAGAGAGGTTAGGAAATCCTCCGTTGAATCACCCTCGGAAACAGTCCGGGGTTAACTGGTGGGCTTACCTCTTCCAAAGGGAGGAGGTAGGCAGTGAAATGGTAAGAGGCTGACCAGAGACGGTGGGACTGTGAGAGACAGTGGGTGCAGGGCCGGAAGCTGGCAGAGTGGCTTGAGCTAAGATACTCTCCTTACGGGCCTTCTCCCGCTTGATTTCAAGTTCCTGCTCCTTGAGAGCTAGCTCATGCTTTCTTTCTCTTCTGCTCTTTCCTTCTTCTCTGCTTCTTTGGCTTTTCTCTGGTTTTCTTTTTCTTCCCTTTCTTGCAGGCACGTGGCTGGTCCAGTGTAACCGGCCTCCCTCGCCCAGAGTTTATGAGGGTTCGGAGCTTCTCTAGCTCTATGGCAAAGAAGTCGCGGGAAGAAGCAGGGGAAGACATTTCCCTTAGGCTGCAGTAGAGGCTCTGACAAAGTTAGAAAGTAGGGGTGGCCAGGAATAGTACTGGGTGTTAATGGAGTGCCCACTTTGCAACGTGGCACTCACTAGGAAATGTGTTCTGTGACGTGGTAATGAAAAAATCTTAAAAGACTGGTGCTCTGAGGCACTTTGGGATTGGCACCTTCTGATGAGGCGGAAAATCAAATGACGTGTGCAGCGTACGTCACACTTAAGGGCGTTCCTAAGTTGGGAGACGCTGGAATGGGCACCCTGTAGGTCCAATACAGCACGGCACTTATGGAGGAGGCTTCCTTGGTTGTGTGATCCGGGATAGCGGATACACTGATGGAATGGGCGTTCCGTAGGACGGACACGCAGATATATAGCTACCTGTACATCTGTACAGGTGCAACGGCACTTCAGGAGGCGTTCCTTTTAACAGCACTTAGGGCTGGTATTGCGGCACTTCGGAGGCGTTCCCTTGTTGAGTGTTCGAAGGATCACTGACCCTTGTACATGGACACACTAATGAATTGGGCGTCCGTAAGGACGGACACGCAGGTAGAATAGGGGCTACCTGTACGGCTGTACAGGTGCAATGCACTTATGGAGGTGTTCCTTGAGCACTGGTAGCGTGCTGGTGTGTCCCGTCGTGCAACACTAAATGCAGTATACAGAATATACTGAAGAGAAATGGTACTCTGTTCGGGGCAGAGTGTAATGGTGGAGGAGAGAAAGTAAAAGGTGGGAGTACTTCAGCAGCCAGTCGATGGACAGTGTCAAGAATTAGTGGCACTGTAAAATGGTAAGAACCTGACGTGCACTGGTGGTGGCCAGTCCTAGACTGGTAACGACTTCCTTGATGGAAGTAATGAAGGTTGCGGTGCACACTGTGCAATCTGCGCTTGCGGTATACGCAAGTCTTTTTTGTGATAAAAAAAAAGTAAAGACCACTCGGCAACGACAGGTAATGGTAATATGAAAATGCTCAGTCTTTTGCTGAAGTACTCGATAAATGAAATAAATGCTTGCAAAACTGCAAGGGACACAGGCGTGTACGTATCACGCTCAGTGTAAATAAAAGACACAAAGAGGCTAAAATAATGTTAATTCTGCATGCTATAAGTAATGGGCGTAGTACTCTTGGCTTCGTGAACAATTGGTTCTGGTTCTCTCTCTCTCTCTCACTCTCTCTCTTTCTTTCTCTGAGATTGTGAAAATTATTATATGATGAACTCCCTTGTATGTAAGTTGAACTAATACTTTTAGTTTTAATATGACGCACTTTGCGTTTAAATTATCTACTTACGTTAACGTTTAATGAAAGAATTGCTTTGAAATACGTTTTAATGAAAATGATACGCGCTCACGGTGACGATGTTTACTTAATGTTAGCGGCTTGCGCTTATATGAAATGATTTGCGTTTCAATATGAATTCCACAAAGACACGTTTTACGTTAAACAATTCTTGTAATTTACTCTACTTTTAAGATTTACGTTAACTTTATGCAAGGATACTAGGTCCCTCGTGACAAGTGAAATGACGGTAAGGATTTTAAGATGAAATGTTAGAAAACACTGTGTAAATCGAAAAGGTTACGTTCAGTACGAAGTGAAATGGAACTTTCGCTCAGCGAGCGAGTGAGCGATGTAGGTGAAACGTGTGAGCGGGTTGGGCAGCGTGTCGTTCAAACAGCTGATTGTCTGTAAACTCTGAGGCGATTTACAACACAAAATTCTAATTTCTTATTCAAGGCGAATTACGTTAATTTCTCTGGCAGAACTATAGATACTAGTACCGAGATTAATTTTATTTACGTTAAAACTTCAAGACTTACGTTACTTGCTTAAATCGTTGAGATAATGCTTAAAGGGTTAAACATGGCTGCGCTTTGAGTGAACCAAATGGTTGGTTGAGATAGCGCATGTGCGAAACAGCTGTCGAAGCTGGCTGGCTAAGCGGTTACCAACACTTGGAATGGAAAACTAAGTTCAAAATGAATTCCCCTAAACATATCACAGATAAAAGAATGTACACTTCTTTTGCGTAACTATTAGTAGAACACTCTAACTAGCTAGGCTTTCCAACAACAACAATAAACCTGGCAAAGCACTTCCTAGCTTGATCTGCTACTTTCTGGCATCTATCTAACACGTGCTCGTGTCACGTCAAGACGAGAACAATGCAAATTAACAGAGATTCACTCGGCGCTCGCCGGCCGTTACAATATAATAATATTTTCTTACTTAAACACTTATTTAAAATGCTTCGTAATAAAAATACTTAAACGTACCGTTAAGCTAACATTTGTTATAAAATAATCATATTATATGAATTGGTATACCTTACCGTGAGTCAGTGTGTGTCTTCTGCTGCAAGTGTGCTTAGATTTGCGCTTTGTAAAAACATTTACATTTTCCGTTTTACAAGGGATAACACGATTCACAAGCTTTTTTAAGCAAGCTAGATTCAAATCCTCGGCGAGGTCGACATTGTTACGTATGGGCCTGGCCTTGAATGAGACTCCAATACGTAAACAGGAATAGTTGAGGGAAAAATAGAATGAATTACTTGAACTTACCGTAAAAAGGATTTACAGTGATAATTTACTCTAGAGGAGAAGGCCGCCAGAAACTCAGCTAATTACTTTACATCTATTTATTTACAAGAGGCCCTTAGTGGCCTGGAGAAAAGTAATGCAGCGTGTCCACATGTTGGGACCCATATGTCTCTCACAAATGGATAGCTGGCTAAAATGTGATTCACGTAATAAAAGCTGGTTTCGATATCTTGCGGTAATGCAACACTTGCTGGCAGACAGACTTGACAGTGACTCAGGGGATCTGGAAAAAGATCCCAGATTAGACAAGATAAAAGAAAAAGGACTTCTTGCACAAGTTACGATTATTCAGTTCTCTAAACACTGGGGCAAAGGAACTCTAATGTTTCACTGAGGTATACACTGAAGACTTCATTGGTCTGGGACAATCACACAAGGGAAACATGCGGCCATGAGGCAGTGAGAAACAAAGGGATATTCAATGGAGTAGAAGTTTGACTTATGAAAATTAGGAGGGAAGGAACTGGTAATATGCTGCTTCACAAGATGTATCTGGATGCCCATGATCAGTGTGGACCTTTGTAGAAAATGTGGCGTCCGGCTTTGTCTCAGGTCTGGGTCTCTTGGCGCGCCAGTACGCCGTTAGGCCTAAGGGGGAAGGCTGGTTGGAGACATCCGTCCGAGGTCACGACTGGAGCTGATGAAGAATCGCAGGTGTATTTCATGGGTGTTGGGGGTCAGCTTAACCCCACGAGCAGGGCACTCCTGGAAAACAAGAACATACAGCCAGCAGAGGGTTCACAGGTAAAAGAGCTTAAGATATAGGCCTAAGAAGTACCAGTCTGCCTACATCCTTCCCTTTGAGATACATCCCTAAAGCTGACAAGAGTCTATTTTCTCCCTTCTCGCAGGAAATTCTACTACTCTGGCTGGCTAGCTTTGGTTTCCCGCCCAAATAAGCTGATATTTGGAGGAATATGGCTGCCTTTTTACAAATCAAAATAATTACTTAAATGCTGGGTAGACGAAAAGATCAATAAACGTAGCAATATGCACATATATTATGTAAGTATATATATTATGCATATATATATATATATATATATATATATATATATATATATATATATATATATATAGTAAATTATATATATATATATATATATATATATATATATATATATATATATATATATATATATATATATATATATATATATATATATATATATATATATATATATATATTATATATATATATATATGTAAATTATATATATATATATATATATATATATATATATATATATATATATATATATATGTAAATTATATATATATATATATATATATATATATATATATATATATATATATATATGTAAATTATTATATATATATTATATATATATATGTGTGTGTGTGTGTGTGTGTGTGTGTGTGTGTGTGTATAACTGAATGACGAAAATTTGGAACGTGATAAATTCATAAATAAAGGTATATGCCACGAGGAAAATAAACAACCGAGTATCTGCAAGATCTTTCGACGTTCAAACGTCCTTTACTTAGCAGTTCATCTGCTAAGTAAAGGACATTTGAACGTCAAAAGATCTTGCGTTATACTCCGTTGTTTGGTATTTTCCTTTGTGGCTTATACCTTTATTATTTATTTATATATATATATATATATATATATATATATATATATATATATATATATATATGTAAATGATTCTCTCCGGCTATGCTGTCACCAAGTAGAAGCAATTATGGAATTCATCTGTTATGAAACGAAGTGTTTCTCTCCTTCCTCTCCCGATGGCCGCTGTTATGCATTTGATACGGACCCAGGCAGCAGAAAGCATCATAGCCCATCATATCATCAGAATTCTCTCTCGTGGTACGATGTCAATTAGGACGTTTTCATCGGAGATTTTGTTAGTACAGTATGTCTGTCTGTGCACACTCGTTCATACACAAACACACACACACTAGATATATATATATATATATATATATATATATATATATATATATATATATATATATATATATATATATATATATATACACATAAAGACGCTTAGATGCGACGGAATAATACTATAATGTGTTTGTATGTGTATGTGTATATTGCGTGTATATGTGTGTTTGTGTATGTGTGTGTGTGTGTGTGTGAGCTTCATGCAACCGAAATACAGTAACCTAACCTGCTTCATTTCATTTTTTTATTTAAGCCTGGTATATTTCGTACTCAGAATTATCTTAATTCATCGAATAGGTTTTCCTTTATTTGTGTTCTGTGTGTGTGTGTGTGAGAGAGAGAGAGAAAGAGAGAGAGAGAGAGAGAGAGAGAGAGAGAGAGACAAGGGGGCGAGGGGGCTTCATGTAATTAAATTACTGTAGCCCAACTGCCTTATATCAGATCATATTTCAGGATGGTATATGTTTTACTTAAAATGTTTTGATACACTGTCAATATCTTTTCTTTAAATATATCCAGTTGCTATTTCCGTTTTCAGCAAATAACTGAAATTTAAGCCTTCCTGACTGTTAGACGCTGTGAATGCGTAGCCCTATGAATACTGGAGCCGAATGAAGGAATGAGAAGGGAATGCGCTGACGGAGGCATTCCAGCGCTCCAGCTATTTCCAGAGAGCGACAGGTGCCAATGAATCATTTTGCCAGATATTCAGGTTCAGGAGTAGCGCTCTCGTGAATAGTATTGTATATTGGGAACGTTTATTTAATCGTTTCCGCTTATAAGCGGAACCCGATTAAATAAACGTTGCAAGGGACTCGGAGTATATTTGTATATATAAATCAAATTATGTTGCATATATATATACATATAATCATACTACAATATATATATATATACGATATATATATATATATATATAATATATATATATATATATATGACTGGTAAAAATGTTCTGTAACAACAGAATTCCATCTAATAAAAGGAGCCCATAAAAACACCAAAATTTAGAGAGAAAAGTACTATTTTTCAGAGACTGGTGTCTCCCTCTTTTCAGAAAAGGTGGTATTTATACCAAGAGGTCCATCCACAGGCAAGCCAATTTAGGTTACCCCCGCTGATAATCTTCCTTTAATCTTCTTAAGTGATGGCTGAATGAAAACCTTGTCGATCGTATCTGAAATCCATGCTCCTTTAGAGATGTTCATTACCTGCCTCTCTTTTATAAAGGCCGATTCCATCATTTGACTTTTGTACTGGCAGTTGCTGCTATAAAATTACACGTGACAAGTTCCAGTTTATTCTATGGTTATGTTCATTTTATATGGTTGAAAATAGCCGAGTTCTGTTGTCCATACCTAACTGACCATTTGTGTTGTATTAATCTCTGGAAAAGTGATTTACCTGTAAATCCGATGTAAGATTGGTCACAGTCCTGGCATGGGATTTCATAAACCCCAGTGTCCTTGGGAGATGTCTTTTGTTGGACGTTAATCAGCGATTTGGCTAAGGTGTTTGGGTAAGTAAATGCAAAAGGGTTAGATTTTCCGAGGGTGTGGGTTTACTTCTTTATCGTGTCCAGGTGAGGAATTTTTATTTTATTGTTGGATGTATCTCTAGTCTTGTCTTTAGGGGGTAGGTAGAAAATTATGTTTGCTTTGTGAATTGCTTTCTCAATTATATGGTCAGGATACTTTAAAGACGAAAGTTGCTTGGGAATTAGTTCAAATTCTTTTTCCAGGAATTCTGGGAAACAAATTCGTAAGGGTCTTAAGAACAGGTTGCTAGCTACAACCTATCTTGATAGTAATGTCGTGATAGCTAAAGTAGTGAATGTATGAAAGTGAGAACGTTGGTTTTCTGTATAGGGTAAATTAGTATTTTGTCGTGTCTCCGATTATTAAAACATCAAGAAAAGGAATTTTGTTGTCTGTTTCCCATTCAACTTTAAATTTGATGCTGGGCACTAATGCGTTTATTTTGAGAGGATTAATTAAAATTGCCCCACCTATTATCCCAAAATGTTAGGATATCATCCACAAATCTCATCCTCAGCATGTTTTGGGTTTTATTGCATTTATTACTGTAGTTTCAAAGTATTCCATGTACAGATTGGCAAAAACAGGACTTAAAGGTACTACCCATACTACACCCGAATTTTTGCTTGTAGAATGATTCCCCGAATGAAATACGTTATTAGATGCACATAATTCAACTAACTTTATTATTTTGTCAAGCGCCAATGGGAAAATGATCTGAATAGGGGGATAATTTTTCCTTAAAAACTGAAGAACGTCCTGTACTGGTACTTTTGTGAATAGGGAGTCTACATCAGGCCTTAAAAGTTTTTTGTCGTGAAGTGTATATGTGCTTCTCTGAATTTGTGACAAAAATCTTCCGAATGTTTAATGTGACTGGGAGAAAAAGTGCCTAAAAAAGGGGAAAGGAGGCCAGCTAACCATTTAGAAAGTTTTGTAATTGAAGCTTCGGCACATGAAACAATGGGTCTGAATGGAATATTGTCTTTTATTATTTCCAGTTCCTATCTATCTATCTATCTATCTATATATATATATATATATATATATATATATCTCTATCTATATATATATATTATATATATCTCTACTATATATATATATATATATATATAATATATTATATATATATATGTAGATATATATATATATATATATATATATATATAGATATATATATTATATATATTATTATATATTATTATATATATATATATATATGATATAGATATAGATATATATATATATATATTATATATATATATATATATATATATATATAGATATAGATATAGCTATATATTTATCTATATATATCTATATATATATATCTATATATATATATATATCTATATCTATATATATCTATATATCTATATATATATATATGTATATATATATATAATATTATATCTATATACATATATCTTTATCTATCTATATATATATATATATATATATATATATATATATATATATATATATCTATATCTATATATATAGATATAGATATATATATATATATATATATATATATATATATATTATATATATATATATATCTATATCTATATCTATATATAGTAGATATAGATATATATAATATATATATATATATATATATATATATATATATATATATATATATATATATATATATATATATATATGTGTGTGTGTGTGTGTGGAGTGTTCTTATTTGGAACAGAATGTGGGTGGATTAAAGAACAGTTTGGTTTAATTGGAATACAAAAATTTTAGTCCTTTTAAAATATCTGAATAATTAAATCTACTTTTAAAGCAAAACAGTTTAGGTGGTGCAGAAAAATTAAATAATAGTCAGTTTGGTTGGAAATTGAGAAATTATTAGATTTATAATACTCCAATATGTAATTTTGCGTTTTACAATGATTACCAATTTTCCTCAGTAAAGCCAAGGACACCCAAGAGCAATGTTTGGTCACCTTATGCTATAAGTAATACCCAGTAGGAGATAAATATGGTATATCTTTATTCGCTTTCTTAACTTATTTTGTACTTACAGATTTGTGAGCATACACTTTTCTCATATACGTATGTATTGTTCTAAATGAATGCGCAGTTCCTAACTCATATGTTGCAATTACTCATTGAAGTCGTCGGCGGCCGAGTTCTTGGATGCCCTACGAGTAACGCCCCCCGGAGGATGCATCGCTTCGATGGATGTAGAGTCCCTCTTTACCAACGTCGCCGTAGACGAGACCATACAATGATCTTAGACAGAGTTTACAGGGGACCCCGGCACTCCATCCTTAAACATCCCAGAGCATGCCCTTCGAGCCCTGCTGGAAATCTGCACTAAGAAGGCCCCCTTTTGCTGATCACCGCAACTAAATGTTCACCCAGATCGACGGCGTGGCGATGGGATCTCCCCTTGGGGTCCTTTTCGCCAATTTCTATATGGGTATCGTCGAAGATAGAGTCTTCCAGAATTCCAACAAACAAAGAGGATGTACGTGCGCTACATTGATGACACCTCGTCTGCGCCGACTCTCAGGATGAGATAGAGTAGCTGCGACGTGCATTCCACGAACAGAGCTGCCTCACGTTCACGATTGAACATTGCAAAGACCGCTGCCTCCCTTCCTTGACGTTCTTGTCGAACAGCGAGATTCCGAATCCGCACGAAGGTGACACGAAGCCGACGAACCTGGGAATGTGCATGAACGGTGAGAGCGAGTGCCCTGAGAGGTATAATTGCGCTCCCACCATCAACGCCTTCATCAGGAGGGCCCTCTCACACTGCCTCTCCTGGAATGACACACGGTGAGTTGTGGAGCGCGCCGCCCAGGTCCTCATCGACAACGGACACACCAATCGTGTGTGTTGATGAATCTATAAGGAAAAATATTGAAGCCTGGTACCACCAGGAGCCCATCAAGCTTTTCTACAAGGGCACTTCACCCGGAGGTACAAGGAGGACGAACAAGCCCTCAAAAGATCATCGACGAAAAACGTCAACCCCGCCGACCCAGACAAAATTATTAAGTTAATTATATATTATAAAACGAAAAAAGACGAGCAGCCTGGTGATGAGAAACAACCCTTCGGCGCCCCTGCAGGATCCCTTGAAGAAGACGAGTGTGGTCTACCGTTACACATGCCCCGTCCGAGGATGCCTCGGCAACGTCGGTATGACCTCATGCGTTTCTCCAAGCGAATCTCCTGCCACGCCCAAGAAGGAGCCATATTCAACACGCCAGGACTGCTATAACAAACGGATAAGAAGAAATGATATTATTCCTAATATCGAAATAATAGCCCAGACAACGGATCCCCGTCGTCTGCGCCTCCTAGAAGCCCTCCATATAGGCAAGGAGAAACCAAATCTTAACATCACCCAAGAAACCACGTTTCTCCTTCCCACCGCCGCCCGGAGAGCAGCGAACGAGCCCCCGACAATACCAGATAATCATGAGCCCCCACGGGATGACAGGATTCCTGCTACGGACGGAGGTCCTGTCGTTCATCCCCACAGGCACACTACTGTGGTGCTCGCACGAGAGAATCCCCGAGACCTTCGAGGCGAGATCCACGACTTCGTCCCAAGACCGGCCCGACCAATGAGAATGCAATCTAGGTCCGAGCCGCTATAAATACCGCCCCACAGACTTTCTTGCTACAGTCTCTTCAAACGACTCGTCCGAATATGACCTGCGAGAAGGTCGAAACGTCACGTAATACCAGATATACCAGCTATACCAACACCAATACCAGCCCTTAAACCGAAGATGAAACTCGGCCCCGAACTGAACTACGCCTGCGGAATAATACCAGAACTGACGACGACCCTGCTTGACCTGGACCTGATATCCTGTTCTAACAAAAAGAATTACCTTCAGCATTTATAATTTTTGAAAATTCCCAATATGAATATTGGTCAGTTCCTCAGAAACATCGCTGAGACTGAGAAGCGAAAATAAAAGAGTAAAACCTCAGACAACGTATTCAACACTTGATAAGAATAATTATTATTACTATTCTTGTCTAGAAGATGAACCCTATTCATAAGGAACAAGCCCATTGACTGAAATTCAAACCTCCAAAGAATATGGGTTTCTCTAGAAACAAGTAACAGAAGGTAATGGAGCACATTATAGAATTAATAAACCAACATAATAAATCCACAGATATAAATGTAAGTAAAGTATTAAAGAAACGCCCTTTGCTGCAGACGTCCTCCAGTTATGTGGACGAAGACTCTGCCTTCAAATGTTTTGAACCATATCTTCTATTCGTTATGACCCAGTCACGAAATCCGGGAACTTGCTTTAAACTTCTCTGACGGTGTTACGTCGCGTGTCCCCCCCCCCCCCCCCCCCCCCCCCCCCCGCCCCCCCCCCCCCCCCCCCTCTCTACTCTCTCTCTCTCTCTCTCTCTCTCTCATGAGAGGACCAGAAGAAGGTGCCATCTGCAGAATCAGCAGTTTCGCTTTATAACTTCGGAAACGAGGCTTCGCAGGGGTTACACAGGACAGATGGCAACGGCCTTATATCGCCTGACCATTGCTGCCCGAAATCACTTTGTAAAACTACATTGCTGTAAGTACTTTTGGGCCTCCAATGTAGAGAGGTAATTTAATATAATCTCTCTCTCTCTCCTCTCTCTCTCTCTTCAGAAGGTATTAACATCTCTTTGACACATATTTCGCGACAACGAAGTGACGAAATCAGAGGAAATTTTTCGACCTCGCTTAAACTTTTAAAATTCGCGTCGCTACGCACTCTTCTGAAAATCGTCAGACCAGACGCCCATCATCTCTCGGAAGATCAGCAATATCCGCTGGGTAACTTCTCGAGACGGGACATCAAGAAGCAACTGGAAACAGCTGATGGAAAAAGTGCTTTCGTCCAGCCTCCTCTGCGGACGGTTCGAAACTTATCCGTCATGCGATGCTGAGATTGTCTGTCCTCTTCAGGCCCAGGGAAAGAAGAGAATTATATTCTCTCTCTCTCTCTCTCTCTCTCTCTCTCTCTCTCTCTCAAAAGTCTGACTAATTCCAGCCTAATTAGAGAGGTTGCAGATCTCGAAAACCTAATTGATTCCAGCCCAGTTAGAGAGGTTGAAAGGATCAGAAGCCCAGTTAGAGAGGTTGTAAACGCCCAAAAAGCCCGACTGATTCCAGCCCCGTTAGAAAGGTGAAGAGCTCAAAATCCTGACTGATTCCAGCCCAGTTAGGAAAGGTTGAAGAGCTCATAAGCCTAACTGATTCCAGCTCAGTTAGAGAGGTTGAAAGTCTTAAAAGCCAAAGTATTTTCATACAAGGAATTCCTTTCATTTTTGCCATGGAGAGGAGACATCAGAACTTTTTTCCTTTTTATCCTGTGGCGATGCTTTCCAGGAAAGGGATATTAGAAATTGGGCCTGCGTCTGAGAGAGAGAGAGAGAGAGAGGAGGCTGGAGGTCTTGATGGATTCAAGATCACCTCCCGGAAAAATAGTACCTGCGGCCTCAAAGATCCGATTAATTCCTAAATCTAGACTCCATATTGTGCTCTCTCTCTCTCTCTCTCTCTCTCTCTCTCTCTCTTCTCTCTCTCTCTCTCTCTATCTATATATATATATAGTATATCTATATATATATATATATATATATATATATATATATATATATATATATATATGGGTGTGTGTGTTTGTGTGTGTGTGTGTATGTATGTGTGTGCGTGTATGTATGTATGTGTGTGCGTGTGTGTATGTATGTGTGTGTCCTATATATAGTTATTGTTACCCTTCTGTGTACTAATTAGTGCAGTGCAATTATTAGCAAGAAAAAAAATAATAAGACAGTTATAATCAGTTGTTGAAACTGTTTTTAGTCATTACAATATGACTCCTTTTCCAGTCAAAGTATCCCTGTTCCATCCAAGCATAACTATCGATAGGAATATGAAATTAGTGTCCCTGTTAAATCAAGCATCTATTTTGAACATGAATATAAAATTATAGGTCCCTGGTTGTATGTGAACACGAAAACAATGGACGAATCTTTTTTTTTTTTTTTTTTTTTTTTGTTTTTTTTTTTTTTTTTTTTTTAAGAAAGAAACAGCATCCTTTCACATTCCTTTACGCGCAGAAGCGAATGGATGATTGGATGGAAGGGTCGATTGTCTCTGGGTATTGGACCAGTCCATCTCATCAGCCGAAGGGATGAATGAGGTGGAATTTCCCACTCTCTCTCTCTCTCTCTCTCTCTCTCTCTCTCTCTCTCTCAACTTAAAAAATTAAAAAAAAAATAATGATAAAAAAAATAAAACTGGCGCATGTTTTTGCAACTTTTTTTCATTTTATGAAAGTTTTTTGTTAATTCATGTTTTTCATTGGTCATGCGAATATTGTCAGCTACCTGTATTTAATCTAGTGTCTGTGGAAACTATTATTATTATTATTATTATTATTATTATTATTATTATTATTATTATTATTATTCAGTTTACCCTATTCATATGGAACAAGCCCACCAAAAGGGCTACTGACTTGAAATTCAAGCTTCCAAATAATCTGTTGTTCATTAGAAAGAAATAAGAGAAGAAAATGTAAAGGTAAATACAGAAAGAAAATGCAGGAAAAAATATCAGTTATTCAACATAATAAATCGGGATGATGGTATGTAAAGAAAACGGGGGGGGGGGGGGGGGGGGGGGGGGGGGGGGGGGGGGGGGGGGGGGGGGGGGGGGGGGGGGGGGGGGGATGCAGGAAAAGTCCCAATTCCTCCAAATACTAATCGATTCTTTTTCTTTAAGCTGATATGACCACTTAACCTGGGAATAAGTTCGGAAAGATTCCAGGAATCTTAAATTAGTTTGGCCAGGCAGGCTCCAGTGGACACAGGAAATAACGGCAAGCATTTATTGGCTGATCGGTTACCCGGTCCTGCTGAAAATTAATTAGAAAGCAGGGTTGCAATTAAGTAGAAAAAAGTTAATTAACTCATTACCCGTTATTCAAGGCAAATATTTCGAATGTTCCATCTCTCTGCTTAATAAGGCTACGACGTAACTTTTCCAATATTTGCCATTTTTATCATATTAATAGCGATATTTTTGAGAAGTACTTAGATTAAAATTTAGTTTTAATTTATTTTGTTTTATTTCCTTTTATTTAATCTAATTTATTTCATTTCCCATTACCTTACTCTATTTTTACTTTTTTCACGAACACCAAAATATTCTTTGGAAGCTTCAATTTTAAGTTAGTGGCCCCGGGGTTTTTTTGGGGCTTCTTCCTTTTATGAATTGGCGTTATCTTCATCTAATAATAACATTGATAATAATATCAGTTATTATTATTATTATTATTATTATTTTTTTTTTTTTTTTTTTTTTGCTCTATCACAGTCTCCAATTCGACTGGGTGGTATTTATAGTGGGGTTGGGGTTCCGGGTTGCATCCTGCCTCCTTAGGAGTCCATCACTCTTCTTACTATGTGTGCCGTTTCTAGGATCACACTCTTCTGCATGATCCTGGAGCTACTTCAGCCTCTAGTTTTTCTAGATTCTTTTTTTTCAGGGATCTAAGGATCGTGCCTAGTGCTCTACGATTATGGGTACGATTTCCACTGGCATATCCCATATCCTTCTTATTTCTATTTTCAGATCTTGATACTTATCATTTTTTCTGTCTCTTTCTCTTCAACTCTGGTGTCCCATGGTATTGCGACATCATGAGTGATACTTTCTTCTTGACTTTGTCAATCAATGTTCACGTCTGGTCTATTTGCACGTATCACCCTATCCGTTCTGATACCATAGTCCAGAGGATCTTTTGCCTGATCGTTTTCTATCACTCGTTCAGGTTGGTGCTCGTACCACTTATTACTGCAAGGTAGCTGATGTTTCTTGCACAGGCTCCAGTGGAGGGCTTTTGCCACTGAATCATGCCTCTTTTTGTACTGGTTTTGTGCAAGTGCCGGGTATTCACTTGCTATTGTGGTTTATGGTTTCATTTTTCCGTATTGCACTTCCTACATATGGGAGAGATGTTATTTCCGTCTATCGTTCTTTGAACATATCTGGTTCTTAGGACCTGATCTTATGCCGCTGTTATCATTCCTTCAGTTCCCTCTTTAGCTCTCCCCTCTGTAGCCATTGCCAATTGTCATCGCTGGCTAGTTCTTTAGTATTGTCCGTGCATTGGTTTGTTGTGCCAGTCCTCTGTTCTGTCTGTCTTTCTCCTGTCTCTGTATATTTCTGGGTCGTTCGTATAATTTTATTAGTCTTCTTCCCCCCATGCACTCTTTAGCCACACTCGTCTTCACTGGTTTTCAGATATTGCCCCAGTGCTCTGTTCTCGATGTTGATGCAGTCCTCTATACTTAGTAGTCCTCTCCCTGCCTTCCTTTCTTGTTATGTATAGTCTGTCCGTATTTGCTCTTGGGTGTAGTGCTTTGTGTATTGTCGTATGTTTCCTGGTTTTTGCTGGTCTATGCTGCGGAGTCTGATTACTGGCATGTTTATGGCTTTTATCATATTTTCCGGCGTTTGAGTTTTGACTTGAGTATCGCCTTGAGTCTCTGCATGTATTCTTTCCTGATCGTGTCCTCATATCTTGGGTGGCTTTATATCCCCTCCTTCCATTATTCCCAGGTATTTGTATCCTGTCTCATCTATGTGTTTGATGTGCTCCATCTGGTAGCTTTATCCCTTCAGTTCTCGTTACTTTGCCTTTTTGTATGTTGACTAAGGCGCATTTTTCTATTCCAAACTCCATCCTGATGTCCCCAGATACAAACCTTACAGTCTGGATTAGGGTATCTATTCCTTGATGCTCTTACCATACAGCTTGATGTCGTCCATGAACATCAGATGGTTGATTCTGTTGCCTCTTTTTCTTGAGTTGGTACCCGGCATCCATCTTCTGTAGTACTTTTGTCATGGGAATCATGGCTACTACGAAAGTAGTGGGGACAGTGAGTCGCATTGGAAGATCCCTCTCCTGATATTAACCTCTGCTAGTCTTATTCCAGAGCTTGTAAGTATTGTATTCCAGTGCGCATTGTATTTTTTGAGGAAGTTGATGGTGTTTTCCTCTGCCCCATATATTCTCAGGCATTCTATCAGCCATGTGTGTGGTATCATGTCGAAGGCTTTCTCATAGTCTATCCATGCCAAGGTTGGTTTCTTCTACTGTTCTTTATCACCATTTTGTCTATCAGGGAGCTGGTCTTTTGTGCCCCTACACTGCCTTCTGCAGCCTTTCTGTTGGTGGGGATGGTGTTTGTCTCCTCTAGGTAGTTGTATAGCCTTTCACTGATGATACCTGTTAGTAAACTTCCACATTATTGGTAGGCAGGTGATAGGCCTGTAGTTACTGGCTATATTCCCTTACTCTTGTCTTTTTGCACTAAGGATGTTCTTCCTGTGGTCATCCCATTTGGGTGCTTGGTGATTTGAGATTCAATGCTGGAGTTGTTCTGCTATTCGTGGGTGTAGGGCCTTGAAGTTTTTGATCCAGTATCCATGGACTTCATCGGGACCTGGGGCTTTCCAGTTTGGCATTTTCTTTAGTTGGTGTCTGACTGTGTCTGTCGTGATCTCTGTGAATCATTGTTTTATTCTCCCTGTTTCTTATTCCTTGACTTCCTGGAGCCATGTTGCATGTTTGTTGTGTGATACCGGATTGCTCCATATGTTTTCCCAGAGTCTCTTACTTGGTTCGGCTTCAGGAATTTCTGGGGTGGTTGTCTTCCCCACTTAGTTGGCTGTATAATCTTTTCTGGTTGGTTCCGAATAGTTTGTTCTGTTGGTACCCTTATTCCTGTTCATGTACCGTTGGATCTTATGTGCTTTGGCCTTAAGCCTCTGTTACATCTTCTATTGTGTTGTTTAGTCCCCTCTCTTGTACTTTGTATTCCTCGTTGAGTTCCTCCCTTGTTTTCTTGCTTCTTAGCCTTTTTTCTGCCATCTCTTTCAGTTTACTCAAGTCAGATCTCATCACCATGATTTGCTTTTCCAGGCGCCTTTTCCAAGGAGGTTGCTGTTTTGGTTTCTGTTGGGTTGGTTGTGCTGGTGGTGTTGGGTGTTGTTCGAATCCCCATCAGTTCTGCTACTAATCTTGCTCCTGCATATGTCAAGTTATTTGTTTCTGTGATATGGGTGGTGTGTATTATGCCCATTATTCATTGACCTCACTTGTTTTCTCCCTTAATTTCTTGGTGTTGTAGGCTTTCATGGAGGGGATCTTTGTTCTCTCTGTATCTGGCTCCATCCATGTCTAAGCTTTTTCTACCCGTTCTGTCCTGTCTGTTACTTCGTCGGTGTTTCTTCGTGTGTAGTTGTTTGATACCTCATCCTCCCTGTCGTCTTCTGTGGCATCGTCTCTCAGTTCGTCTTCGTGTAATTCGTTGTCGTGTGACATTTCCCTTTCCAGTTCTTCTCTTTCTGTTGGGGAGAGCCAGTTGTTTTTCTTTATGTTCCTTACTTGGTCCTGCCAGCCTCTGTTCTGTTTGGGGGTGTTATTCCTCTCATTCCAGAGTTGACCAATCTTCTTCATATCCTCTCTCCGTCGTTGGGTTGCTTCTGATGTAGCATCTCCATATTTCCTTATTTTCTTCTCTTGTCCATCTCAGGCTGTTCATTACTGTCGTTGTGTGATCAGTTGCTGGATGACGACCTCCAAGTACCTGACCGTCTTCCCCTTCAATTGGGTTGAATACCTGGTTGCCGGACGAAGCTCCTCTGTTGCCAGAGGTTCCATTTACGTCGTTGTCATTTATTCGTCATTTCTTTCCATCATTGCTGAGTTTTGCTATTTAACCCATAGCTGGACCCTACCCCACCATCAGGGATAGGTACTCATTTACAGCTGAGTAGACTGAGGAAATTATGGTAAAGATCCTTTCCCAAGGAATCAACGCCGAGAGAGAGGCGGTCACCCATCCCAACGATCTGACCAGCCCCAATGTTGCTTAACTTTACTTAAGTCTATTGACGACCTAACCCACTCCTCCACGGCGCCACATATTATTATATTATTATTATTATTATTATTATTATTATTATTATTATTATTATTATTATTATTATTATTATTATTATTATATTATTATTATTATTGATTTGTATTTTGGCTGGCGGTAAATACATGAGTAAAATGCCTGCCACAAAAATTCATGAAACATTTTCTTGTTCATATCGCTAATATAATTCAAGTTTTGTTTTCATGATTAGAAAAACGTTATCTCAATTTATCTTTCCGGTTAAAGGCACCATTCATAAAGAGAAACGATTCGTAACATTCTTCCAAATCTCCCAGATTAATAACTGTATATTAAAGGACCTCCGTGAGCGAAGGACATTCAATTAAGGATTTTTTCGAAAAGGGAGGAAGAGAAGAGGGATCATCAAGTGAAAAACTGTTTTTTTTCTGTCGTTTGGTTGAGCAAGCAAGCCATCGATACCTCCATCAATTAATCTCAGAGAGAAGGAATTACTGTTAAGGATTTTTTTAGTGATTTCCCTCTTGCGTGTTCAGTCCGGCTTGAATTTCGCCAGAGAATCGAGTTGATTTCAGAATGCAAGTTATTTCCGATGGAAAGGGTCGGAGCCTTCAAGTTATTTCGTATAGAAAGGAACCTGCTCTCTTTAAATCGGCAACTCTCTCTCTCTCTCTCTCTCTCTCTCTCTCTCTCTCTCTCTCTCTCTCTCTCTCTCTCTCTTGGAGAGTTTCTTGGATATTAAGCATTGAACCCGAATTTTATCTCAAGAATTCTCTCTCTCTCTCTCTCTGAGAGCTTCTTGGATATTAATTCAAGAACCCGGTATTACCTCAAGAACCCAGATTCTTAACTGAGGAATTTTCCCTTTGTCTTCGTATAAAGATATAAGGGTCACTTGAAAAGGTGGTAACTTAAGCGTAACGATTAAGTTACCACCTTTTTCAGGTGACCTTTTTGTCAAAATTCTCGGCCAACCTCTGTATTATGTTTCATCCAGTGGGATTCTGATGGACTGTCTAAATCCAGAGCGTATTTCCATTCAAATCTTTATGTCCTGACATTGACATCAATAATGTTCTACATTGAACAAAAGTTGGATTCCAGCAAATACCTGAAACAGCCACATCTGACTGGAACAAAGATTGATGATTATAATTAATCAAGACGAATATGGTTTGTACCATGTTATCTTTATTACTCTCTTTTTATACTACTTTTCAATTTATTTAACAACTCATTTTCACTGGTCATGGGTGAACTATTATTTGTATATCATTAACATATTGTCTACAGATAAAGGTTAGAAAATATGAGCATTGACATCCAATACCTCAACCATCCACGTCCGTCGATGAAAGGGAAATTGGCTTTCATTCTCAGAACTGTGGTGTTACCATACACTTTTCACGAAACATAAGGGATAAAGGAATATAGATAACTACTTACTGGAGATGAACATTGAAGCCCCCAGGAATATAGATAACTACTTATGGAGGCAGCATCAAAGTCTCCAGGTATATGGAATAACTACTTATTGGAGGAAGCATTGAAGTCCTCCAGGAGCACAGATAACTATTTACTGGAGGGAGCATTGAAGTCTCCAGTCTATGGGATAACTA
This sequence comes from Macrobrachium nipponense, assembly GCF_015104395.2. Classification (NCBI taxonomy): domain Eukaryota; kingdom Metazoa; phylum Arthropoda; class Malacostraca; order Decapoda; family Palaemonidae; genus Macrobrachium; species Macrobrachium nipponense. Next base: position 5,056,429 of record NC_087211.1, on the reverse strand, counting down.
CTTACTGGAGGAAGCATTGAGGCCTCCAGGAACACACAACTACTTACTGGAGATCAGCATTGAAGTCTCCAGGTCTATAATTAACTACTTACTGGAGGCAGCATTGATGTGTCCAGGTCTATAGATAACTACTTACTGGAGGCAGCATTCAAGTCCCCAGGGGGGACGACCAGCTAGGACAGCGAAGAAAATTGGACTGGATGCAGTAGCAGCCTTTGGTCACTGGGACAGGAATCCAATTGATGATCAACTTTCACTTTCCCAGGGGGGAGAGAGAGAGAGAGAGAGAGAAGTCACTGGGAGATTTCCTTTCGTCTGAAAATTTTGTCTGTTAGTGAAAAGTAAATTGTGAAAGTAATGTCCACTTGGCAACTGACTGGACGGATTATGTCTGCAGAAATCTGTTCTTATGACAAAGAAGTTTGGTGCACTACGCCATGCTTCACTTTTTTTCGTCAACAATGTTTCTGAAATTTCTATAGCGCCACATTAAATGATGCGCACTCTCTCTCTCTCTCTCTGTGAATACTACTCGGAATAAAGAATGGGCTTTATATATATATATATATATATATATATATATATATATATATATATATATATATATATATATATATATATATATATTTGTGTGTGTGTGTGTGTGTGTGTGTGTGAGATTAGAGGGTTATAATTAATAGTATGTTTAATATGCCAATGTGATTTGCTGTGACCTTTTTGGAATGCACAGATTACCCATAGAGACAGAGCCAAAGTAACGGCCTGAGAAAGCTGATAAATCATTCTGGGATGGCGGTGGATACAAAACTGCATAGTTAAGCGGGTCAATGTTCACGAGTTCAGAATGCCTTTGAAAAACTGGCTGCGACCAGTTACATGGGGTGGCATTGACGAAGTGTGCATTCATATGTACCATGTGCGCTTCTTCCTGATAATGGTATCGTTAGCCAAGTCTATGGGGGAGACTTTCAGAGAGGTCCATGAGAGAAGGCAGAATGCTGGGAAGTAGCTCTGCGAAAGTTTTTGATTATCTGTGTGTGATTTTCTGGGCAGGAGGTGTAAGTGTTATATTACTTTAGCCAAGGGATGGCTTGTTGTCTGTTTGACATTTGTAAAAATGTCATATTCCATTTAGGCTATTGACTTTGTCTTTACAATGCATATACTTAATTGTGTGTCCGTCCTGTGGTCTTTGTAACAGACGATTCTGGCAAGGGGACCAAGAGTCCTAAGGGACCGAGAGTCCTAGGAGCCGAGGGTCCCGGGTGGGGGGAAGAGATTGGTGTGACTAATTACTGATTAAGACATTTACATACTGGGGGTTTAACTGAGTTAGTTAGTCTGTGAGACTAGAGTTATTATCTTTCCATTGTTAAATAATGTTATATTTTTCCATATCTCTGACCCGGGTCATCGGGTTTCGTTACCGAATATTAAATACGAGATTCTTATCTCGTAACAGTGGTGGCAGCAGATCTTGAACCGTTGTTACGCCTTTTGTGAGATTAAATGCCATTTTCAGAGTGTCTGGTTGTGGAAAAATGTTAGATATCAGTGATTAGGTGAAACGGGTAGAGAAATATCCATCCGTGAGGATGTGTTACTGAGGGAAAGAAATTGTATTAGGGTCATCAAATTCGCCAGTACCGAGACGCTCTAAGGCGTGAGTGACTCAGTCTGGCTTGTGAGTGAAAGATCGGCAAGTGCCTTCTTGCCAAGCGTGTTTGGGTTGTGCCAACGAGATTCGCGCGTTTGTAATTACGCAGATTCTGGGGTGGTTTTCTCTCATTTGAAGATGTAAGTGTTACATTACTGTTTTTTTACTTTGTGTATGAGTCATTTTTGAGGTTAAAGAGGCAGTTCACAGTACCATTTTTTTTTCTCATGGGAGTAGAATGTGATGTGTTTTTTCTTTCTTGGCGCATGTTAGAAGAGACGCATTCGTCTTTGTTTAGTGTATACGTGTGTATGAATATTTTTCATACATGGGAATCTGTGCTTGGATTGCATTTTTTGCTTGGAGACAGAGAGCTCCCACTCTTCGTTGCGGCTTAACACTTTCTGCTAATGAACGCAGAAGGGCATTGCTTACTGGAGGGATGGGTACAAGTAATATATCCTGTGGGGGGTAATCAAGACACTGTTTCAGGGCGGGTGTGTCAATGCTCGATGGAGGGTGAAACTTTTTTTTCTGAGTGGGGGTGAACTCCATACTTTTTTTCTCTTTGTGTCGGGGTGTTGGGTGATGAGTCTGCCCTTGACAATGAATTTTCCAATGCCTGGAAATCAGCTGAGAATGATTAGTTGATGATGTGAGATGCCTGTAGGGTATTTTTTTTAGAAAAGATACTTACTTTCTCTTGAATGAAGAGAAAGGAAATGAAAAGATATTTCTTTCTCTTGAATGAAGAGAAAAGGAAATGAAATGCATTGGATGTGTGTAAGTTTTCCTTATGCTTTGGAATGCACAAATATAATGGGGACACAGAGATTATTATTTTTTTTATTGTGTTGGAGGGATTACTTTAAAATACCGATGAGTGGTGTTGTATCTGGTGTTGTATCTGATGATGCCGGTGATTGGTGTTGATTGGTGTTGATTGTGGGGGTTTGGCAATACTAGTGCATACTGGGGGAATTGCACCCTTACTTGAGATCTTCGCAGGAGAATTATTATTATGGAGAATTATTGTTTTACGAGAGATTTGAGATATTTCATGGGAGATTATTTTATAATTATTACAGGTAATTAGATAATGGAGAATTATTACAATGAATTATTGGGAAGTTTTGTGGTTAATTAATTATTGAGTTTTTGTAACTTTGGAGAATATGTCAATCGTTCATGAGTGATGATTCTGACTGAATCTTGATGAATCTGGCTGAATCGTGATGAATCTGGCTGAATCTTGATAAATCTGGCTGAACTTCTGGTGAATTTTGTGCTGAGTTTTTGGTGAATGGACAAGTATTAACATTGGTGATGTTTTTTGTACTAATGCTAGTAATTTTGATGATAGCAATTTTGGTGATACTGCTGATAATGATACTTCTGATACAGATTTTTTTATACTAATACGTGGGTGCTGTAATGCTATCAAGGGTGGTGTTGTTTTTTTTTTAATTTGGGAGGAACTAACAACACATTTTTTTTTTGTTTTTCTTTTTAATGAGTTCAGCAGATAATTGCTTGACATATTCATGAGTTACGGGGGATAGTTAACAATGCCGTTGATTTTTCTTTTCTCCTTTTTTGGAAGTTAGTCATCGCTGATACAAGTTTTTTTTATCATGGGTGAATTTGAATTTATTTTTTCTCTCCAGTTTATGTGAATATTTTTTAATATCTCAGTTTGTGACTTAGAGTCATTATTTGGGAACGTGTTTGTGTTTTCAGCTGTTTGATGCTGCAGAGAGATATATGGGAGAATTTTTGCATTTTTTTTAATGCATACGTAAAGGCACTACATTTTTTTTTCTGGATATTTATGTTCCAGAAATTGTGAGTTTCTTGCACAATACCTTTGTTGTATTTGTGACAATTTTGCCAGAGATAGGAAACTTGGCTAAGTTTCTAGTGGCTTATGTCATAGTGCATATGGAGAAGTCTTTGCTTAGACACTTTGAATTTGGAGTTCTGTTATAACAGAACTGGCACATTGGTGATTTTCTCTAGAATTTCGTAGACATTTTTATTTGCCGAGTTTTTTGCCCTTTTTCAGCAGTTATGCTAAGGAGAGAGTTTATAGTTTTTGACTATAACATTGAGTTTATTCTCGGAGAATTGGAGGATATTATTGGAGTTATATTTGAGATATAATATATTGGACATGTATTTTGGCCATTTGATTTTTGCCTATGGTGGTGAGAGCTATGTATAGTTCAATTATTCTGCAGCCATTTTTGTTGCAAATGGAGACACTTTTTTGAGGCGATATATGGGGCAATACTTGTGAGTGGGTCAGCTGGATGCTTTGAGTGCACATTTTTTGGAGATGGGATTTCATTTTTGATTATCCTGCTTGGAAATATATTTTTTGAAGCCTTGTTTTATTCCACATGGAGTTATTGGTGAAATAGAGGTAATATTTTTTTATTTGCCGAAACAGAGGTGAACATTTTTTATTCCTGGAGTGGGTGGTTTTTTATTGGCGCGTGGTTATTGGAGAAATAAGAGGGAATATGGTGTGGGGGTGATTATTAATCAAATGGAGGAAATATTTTTATCACTGGAGTGGTTTTATTATTATTATGGTGATTTATATATTTATATATATGTGGGTAGCATTGATCTTTGGCGGGTGACCTTTTTGTGGTTGGTTATGGTTTTTGTTAGTTGAATTCTGGAGTATTTTTTCTGTGGTTCTTTCTTTTTGTTTCTTTTGTCGTGACTATTTGGAGGCAAGTGGCATTACTGCATTGTGGTCCTATGGAGATGTTGTGCATTTTTTATGTTCACAAGTGTGTTATTTTTGGAGGCATATAATTGCTGCATTACGAGTTTATCGTAGTTTTTTATCCCGAGTAGGTGACAATTTTTTTTTATAATTGGGCAGTGTCATGTGAGAGTTACGTCTTCGAGACAGTCTTTGAACACTTTAGTCATATCCTGGAGTTAATTTAGTGAAATGTGCTTACTTCGTATCAGTATAGAACCTTTTATTTTGAGAATCATGAGTATCCGACCTTGTGAATCTGATTAGACATATTTTTGTGCTGCTGTTGGGCACACGTCCGCAGAAGGATTTTTTTGCTGAAACTGTTGCAATGAGTCCTGTGTGCTGATTCCTTTCATCTAGTGGTGATTGCTCAGAGTTTTGCAATATCTGGAAATGTTGACCATAACATTTCATGAAAGTTCACGTGTGAGAGTTGCTTTCTGGCCATGTCCAGTTGCATGAAAGTTGCGATGTCAAAAATTCTGTAACTATACATGTGGCATATCTTAGGGAAAAATGAGGGGGTTATGTATATTATGCATATATTATGTGTTTCGTGATGGGGGAAGTTTACTTGTGATTATCTTTTTTTTATTTTTCTTCCTTTTCTTATGAGAGATGTAATTGGGGGTTGAGCTGTAAATAGCATTTCTTTTTGGACGGGAGATGTAATTTATCGGGGTCGTGATTTATATAAATGGGCGTTCGACATTTAAGTCTCATTGTAGTTAATTATGTGAGCAGTAAAGGGGTTTTGCTGTTAAAACATTGGAGATTTTTGCGATGTGAGTTGTTGTAATATCAGAGCTTGAGAGAACATTTTTTGATTTCTGGGTCTGGCTGTTACGTGATTTTTCTTCTTGGGCTCATTACATTTTTTCTTTTTTTTTACTTGTGGGAACATTCGAGTTTGAAATGTGAGTGCAGAAGTCCGTGGAGTTACTGTGAATTTTGGATGGTGTATGCTGATGTGTGAACTTGATATTTTTTCCTTTGCGATTTGTGATAATGACTTGTGATTTAGTGGTCATATTAAATGGAGTTAATTGGGAGACGTTCAGTTAGTGTTTTTGACTTTTTTTTTTAGGTCATTTATTTGATAGAAGTAGTATGTCTGGGGTTAACCCTCTTACGCCGAAGCCCTAAAAATCAAAAACCTCTCCTGTATGCCGGCGCCGGTTTGGAGTGAGCGCAGAAGCAGAAAAAATAATTTTTTCAAAAAAATCACAGCGCGCTTAGTTTTAAAGATTAAGAGTTCATTTTTTGTTTCTTCTTTTTTTTTGCATTGCCTGAAGTTTAGTATGCAATCATCAGAAATGAAAAATAAAATCATTATCATATGTAAATAATGCTATATATGGTAGCGAAAAAAAAAATTCATAGATAATTGTATTCAAATCACGCTGTGCAAAAAACGGTCAAAGCTAACGAGTTTACTTTTTTTCGTTGTATTGTACACGAAATTGCAATCATTTTGATATATAATACATAGTAAAACATAAAAGCAACACCGGAAAAATATTATCACAAATGATGTACGAATTCGTACGCGCGGACGTAAAAAAATGTTATTTTAAAAAAATTCACCGTAATTCAAATATTGTTCTAGAGACCTACAATTTGTTTCAAAATTAAGACAAATGATTTAATATTACGATACTGTAAGAGTTTTAGATTAGAATTGCAGATTTCGACCATTTCGGACGAGTTAAATTTGACCGAATGTCGAAATTTTTTATATATATATTTTTTATATGCACATATTTCGGAGATGGAAAAAAGCTAGAACCTTCACTTATTTTTTATTGTATTCTTCATGAATTTGCACACATTTTGATATATGAAACTCTGTAAAACGGCTAATATGAAAAGGAGCAAATATTAGGATAATGCGATGTACGTATTTCGGAGACTTGCGGCCGCGAATCGGCGCGCGGAGTGAAGGTAAATATATTTTTCAAAAATTCACCATAAATCACAATATTGGTCTAGAGACTTCAAATTTCTTTCAAATGAAGAAAAATGACGGAATATTACTAGGCCGTAAGAGTTTTAGCTTACAATTGCGTTTTTCAACTATTTTGGTAGAGTCAAATTTGACCGAACGTGATTTTTTTTCTATTTATCGTGATTTATATGCAAATATTTCGAAAAAAGAGAAAAGCTACAACCTTCAATCATTTTTAGTTGTATTCTACATGAAATTGCGCACATTTTAATATATAAAAACTTTATGTAACAGCTAAATTTTAAATGTGCAAACATTTCGACAATCGCACAAAAAAAATTCTGATTTTTTCGGAAGAGTTACCGCGCGGACGTAAGGATTTTTTTTTTTTTTTTTTTCATAAATTCACCATAAATCGAAATATTGTGCTAGAGACTTCCAAGTCGTTGCAAAATGAAGGTAAATGATTGAATATTACTAGAATATAATAAGAGTTTTAGCTTACAATTGCGACCATTTCGGTAGAGTCAAAGTTGACCGAAAGTTGAAATTTTTGCACTTAACGTTATTTATATGAAATATTTCAAAAAACGATAAAAGCTACAACCATGGGTTGTTTTTAGTTGTATTGTGCATTAAATTGCGCACATTTCCATATATACTTTATGTAACGGCAAAATTTAAAAGGGTGCAAACATTACGACAATCGCACAAAAAATTTATCGGAAGAGTTATCGCACGAACGTAAGGAAAAAGTTTTTTTCATAAATTCACCATAAATCGAAAATATTGTGCTAGAGACGTCCAATTTGTTGCAAAATGAAGGCAAATGATTGAATATTACTATAATATAAGATTTTAGCTTACAATTGCGTTTCTCGACCATTTCGTTAGAGTCAAAGTTGACCAAAGGTTGAAATTTTTGTACTTATTGTTATTTATATGAAAATATTTCAAAATTGATAAAAGAGCTACAATCATGAGTATTTTTTTTTGTATTTTAGATGAAATTGCGCATATTTTCATATATAATACTTTATGTAAAGGATAATTTAAAATGGTGCAAAAATTATGTCAAAGTGACGAAATAATTTTTGAGATGTGTCACTGATACTTTTTAGTGCGATAAGAAAGAAATTCGCGCTTGCGCGCCTGCGTAGCGATTGTAAACAAAACAACGCCTTGATCCGTGAACTCCCGCATCCCCCAAGGTGCGTGATTCAAAAGTTTTGCGGCTGGTAGGCCTATAAGTATTTTTTCCGCGAATTTTTAAAAAAAACTTTTTTGAGCCGACGTATGATACGTCCAAATCGCAATACGGGAGACATTTTGACTCAACGTTAATACGTCCAATCGGCGTAAGAGGGTTAATTCTTCTTTTGATTGACCGATGACTTGACTGACTACTAACACACCATAATCGTTGTTCCCCAACACTAGCAAGACGTCCACCAGCCGTGCAGAGATGTTGCTGTCGTTTATCCAGGGTGTATTACGTGAGTTTTCTACGAGTCTACAGAGTTCTACAGCGTCTTTTTGATCTACAGAAGCCGTTAGAAGTCTTCTACAGGGAGGGAGGCATTCCGTCTTCCTACAGCTACTACAGTCTGTGCTGGAAGTTGCAGACAAAGAGGGTGTTACGGACTCAGAGATCTCAGAGACAATGTTACGGCCTCTGAGGGAGGTCCGCTTCAGGTTCGATATGAATAATAAAAAAAAAAAGAATTATCACACAAACAGTTGAAACTGGTGATATGAATATAGAAAGAAACACTAACACAACAAGGTTATTTACAAGCTTACTAACAAAGGTAAATGCAGATGGTATCTCCTATTTACATAAGAGACGGAATCTTACACTGCAATGAACTGGGGAAACAGTGAGGTAATAAGAATACTTGCTAAACGTTTGGCACTTCGAAAGTGGCTTCATAAAAGTAGAGCTGCAAGTTGCAGACGTCCTCTTGACTCCGTATTGCAGAAACTGTCTATTCCTAAGGCAGGAACTCTCCCCTTTTGCTTCTGAAAGTCTGCTCAGTCTGCTCAACGTAGAGACAACTCGGCCGTCCACACCGGAAGACGAATAGACCAATATATCCAACCAACACTCGAACAACACTTCTTTTGATTGATACTTCGTTGGTTCCTTTTTCTTGTATCTCACGGAAGATCTCTGCTGCTGCTGATCTCTCACTGATCCTCTGATCTGTGGCTCTTACTAACTGGTGATCTCTCTCTT